>NC_089212.1:20687028-20838491 GCF_963930695.1 Labrus bergylta | reverse complement strand
ACATTAACACACTGGGCAAGAGAGAAGCAAGGGAATGAGCAGGGAACAGTGCCGCACACACAGCCTGAGTTAATGAAGTGTTTTTGTAAGGGGCGCTGCTTAGAAATGGGGTGATAAGCAGCCGTAAAATATATGTATGTCGTTTTCACTGCTATAGCAGCTCCTTGGCTCCTTTTTAATACAACTGCTCAGCCTTGCACTGCGAGCATTACGTAAGACTGCTCAAAGTCAAACCAGAAGCTATGCATAGTAGCTGGCAACATTTCACTGCCTAGAGGTTCCATTCAGCCTTCTCCTCCTCTTCATCCTTCTTGTTTTCTCCCTTGCATCGCCCTTCCCCTTATCCCTCCCTCCTGTCATGCTTCAGTGGGAATCCTAAGGGGAGATATGTGCCCCCCTTTTCCTGGTCACAGCTCGCAGGGAGATATGTGTCGCCTCTACAACTTGAGGAAGCAGGAGAGGAGGGAATCCAGAGATGCTAGGGATTATAGAGCTTGCATCGAGAGAAACTCCGTTGGGCTTGTTTTCTACAAGACGGCAACAAGACCTGTGACTTCTGCACAAATAACCCTGGTTTTCTGTTTCTGTTTTCTTTCCTGTATCATCCAGTAATGCAGAAGGGAAGAGACATTAAAGAAATACAAAGGGGAAGGGCTGAGCTCATGTTGGGTAGTTACTGTGTATGAGTATGAATACAGATGTGTGCAGTATTATGCACATGTTGGTAAGTGCATGATATGATGAGCTCACAATTGTGCAATGAATTCACCCTTCAGCGAGTTAGTATATTCAGAATACAGTAACCATCTATTGTTTTGCAAACTGTGAGGAAGAAAAGCTCGAGTTATTCACAGCACGTGATCTTCAAGCGAAGACGGGGACTCAAGTTTCAGACTCGGACTTGACTCATACCAAAGCTGCACAAAAGTGTGACTTGAGACTTGATTTGTGCGTCCTGTCCCCCAAAGACTTCCCGACTTGACTTGGAGTCGAGATTCGCCGACTCTTTTAATTTTGCACTTCTGGCGCGTCATCATCCCCTCCCATCGTGTGTAGCCCCCATGTCCTGTGTGCAGGTGGCCACACTCCACAAATGACACCATGGCAAACGCATCACCTGCCGCTGCTACAGTCAGGATCTCTTCATAGTGATCGTTTGTTCTGATGTTTAATTTTCCGGCCGATACACGTCTGATCCCACTGCATTCCCGTTTGTGAAACAGACAGACAGCAGCACATGATAGAGAAAACTTAGGGGCCCTAGATGAAGGGTGTTGTATTTTTCATATAAGACTTAAGGTTTATTCTGTAGCCCACATGTTTGGATGTTTGACATCTTCTAGATTCCAGGCATATTTATTAGCCGCTCTAATTACTCGCCACAAAGTCTTGGCCCAGGACTTTGTTTACTCTGAAGTCTTGCGTTGCTGAAAGAGAAGGAGGGGTCTGCAGAGGGAAGGGAGATGGATACGAAGATGGCCAAATCAATAAGACTCTAAGCTGATGTTAACAGGTCCATGTAAGGGCGTAACAAAATATTCAAACATTGCTTACATGCCTGGTGATACAAGATCGATTCCCCAAATCACTGTTTTGATGTTAGATTAATAGATACCGTGCAAAAATGTGTGGCGTTGGTTCAAATATGGGTTGGGATTCAACAAGTGAGTGCTTGATAGCAGTGTTGTTTTTAACCTGGATTTAATTAGTCTCTTCTGTTTGAACATGAAAATGTAAACCTTGACAGGGAAAGGTAACAACATATTGTTACTGTACACATAAAGAACACAGGTGTATGAAGCAAGACGCAATATATCCCCTTGTGTAGATCATCCTAGTTCACACTTTTCACACCTAATCCTATATCACACTATTGTGATAAAGTGAAACAAACCCATGTGTCATGATTTGTGTGACATCGCCGTATTCTTGCCTTTTCAAGTCCTAAAAACACCTTGACCGCCGTCACAACATGATGCAGCATTAAACGGTGGTTTTGCAGAATGTCCTACATTTTGTAAAGCAAATAATGAGCCTAATTATGAAAACTGCTGCAGCTGAGTGATGATTTGCCTCCTTCTGTTAACCTCATGCATGCATAACAAACCCAGTCTTTGCTTGTAATGCAATTCGGTTTGAAGCCATAACTTAATGCTTTGTTAGAAATTATCATTGAAATGGCACATTCAACATAAATGGATCATAATGGCACTAGGTTCAAGAAAGAATAACTCCCTGCAAAGCTACTTTTCACATTGCATTATATAGTAGCTATGGAGTATTGTTATTATACTGCTGTCGAGTTCTTTCCTCTGTTCTGACGCCATCCTGCTTTCACTTTGACCACCAGTCAACAACAGCAGCTTTTCAGCCACTAACTTTGGGGGTGGAGAAGTTGGCTTTAGTACTTTTTACTGCTCATATAAACCTTTGTTCTGCTGCAGGATCTGATTGTGTAATCACCAGTGAATGAAACTTTGACTCCATGTGCTTCTCTTCAGCTGCTAAGCACCCATTTGAAATCTTGCTGCCACTGTAAGAAAACAGTGCTTTGTTGTTTATTACGAAGTCAGTCTGATGAAGGCATTGTTCTGCTGTCTGGCTGGCGTGGCTTTGCAGCAGAGTAATTCATTCCCTTGGTTCAGACTGATGGATGGTTTGGTTTATCAGGGTAGCCTTTGAGGTATGTGGTTGTGAGTGTGTAGAGCTGAGAAAATGATTAAACTTCATATTCGTCTGGAGATCATATTGACATAATTAACCCACTTCTTTGTGACTGTATCCTTGATTAAAACACACTTTGGCTAGTTAAGCACATATTTCCCTGACACCATCAGATTATATTCTGTCTCTGGTGGTATATTCCAAGTCGCCAAGAAATAAAGTAAGATGTTGAAGTTGGCTTGCAATGATAAAAAGTTAACATTATTGCTGTTCTGTTTCACTGAGACTTATCGGTTATCTTAACGGCTTCAGCTGAATAATTTCAGTGCTGCGAGTGTCACTACATCCGAGGAGAACATTAGTAAAGCATTTAGAGAGACGGAGCGTGGAGACTGGCTGCAAAACAGAATGACACAACCATTCCAACTCTATCATTATGTGAACGTGCGATACACTGTGAGCAGTGGAGGGTGTATGAATTCAGATTGGTTGTGTGTGCTGAAGACTGAGGGGAGTGATTGGCCTGAGGCGGAGGTTGTGAACGCTCAGTAAACATAAGCTCACGATCAACTTTTCCCTATAGCGTGATTTCTCCTGCTCATTTCATGTCAATTTAACTGTAGGTACACATCAGTAGATTCACTAAGTAACAAAAACCACCTTTTCCTACATACCTTCAGAGCAGTGTTTGTTTTAGTGGCTAAAGATGCCTCAAAGGGTCTCAAGATGTTCATGTTTAGGTTAGACGACTGGAGCAGGAAACCAGTCAGACCATCTGCTCTGAGAAGTCTGTGTCTATGATTTGAAGTTTTAGTCATAGTTTTTTTTTTTTTCCCCAAAAATACCCAAAACTCTCTCTCTCTGCCAATTTATTTGAATGATCATGCACAGTTTTCCCGTCCTACTTGTGCACTGTACAACACTCACAGGCAGAGTGGATTTCAGTGTCAGTACAAAACAGGGCCCTTTATATTAAATGGCCATTGGCATAAAGGTTTGCAAACCACTGCTCTCATGCTATCTGGCATGGTCATGTTTTAGTTATTTATCAGAGACTTAAATCTTCACTTCACTGCACCTTAGGAACATACAGTTATCAACCAATCGATCTTATTAATATCGCCCCAATTCATAACAAATGTTACCTCGAGACACACACAAAAAAGCAGGTAAAAGACCGTACTCATTGTTAAATTATGTTTTTGTAACTTAATGATATATTATGTTTGGAAATGAAATGTGACTTTACATGTTCAAATCATTGTCTTGTTGTTCTTGATAATCCCTTCTCTGTCTAGTTTTTAATAGAGACAACTTCATTAGACGAAAGAGGTTGTAAAAATGTAAAACTCACACTTTGGATTTATGCCAGTGGAGGCAAGGGAGAGACCTCTTTAAGCCTTATCCATCTTTTCTGATTTATTTCATTTTCTGTTTCTCTCATTTCCTCCTCAGTGAAGGGCGGATCTCGTCCTCTCCACTTTAACCGTTGTCAGCTGATAACTCCTGCCTACTTCAGAGATGAGTGCCAAGTCAGCCATCAACAAGGAGGTCTTCACCCCCCACGATGAGAAGATGCTCGCAGCTGTGCAGGTGAAGCGGAGAACCAAGAAGAAGATCCCCTTCCTGGCCACTGGTGGTCAGGGAGACTACATGACCTTCATCTGTCTCTCAGGTCAGAGGACACATGACAATCCTTTCTCTCTGTTGATCTGTGTGTTTTTAGATTGATCTGTTTAACTTGCTGTTCTCCTGGTAGTGTGTGTGTGTCATGCTGTTTGGATTCAGAGTTACATGACTATACGTCTCCTTTAATTCTCCTGCTAACGTCCTCACTGATGAGCCTGTTTACGTTTCTTCTGCCAATAGGATGTCACGATAATCAATTTACTGCTGCGCTTCAGGTCAACCCTCTTTGAACAGATTAGATTTACGCTGAAAGGGAATAATTGTTCCACCAAAAAAGGAGGTTTAAATCATTTTGTGTCTTTCAGTGTGAACATTAGATGAGATATTGCCGGCTAATTGAATAAGCCAAGCATATTATTCATGAGGAGAATAGCTGCAGCCGATTAATCACAGTACCCGGCAAAACTGTTTATGAAGATCAATGACATTTCGGAATCCTTCCATTTTTAGTGTGTATTAATTTAAACCCCGCTTTAGCAGCCGATCACATCACTGAAAGTTAAAAGGAGCTAAACAGTCGAAAGGTCAGTACAGTCCCTCTGTGCTTGATTAAAATTCAAGGTTGACTTCCAGTTGTTTTGCTTTTCAAGACTGAGCTTCTGTGTTTTTATGCTCTGGCACAAATGCCTAAAAGGAAACCGAGTTACACAAATTATCCCGAAATTTCACAAAATGAGCACAGTTTTTTTTTTATGATGAGCCATTTCTCCTTTGATGTGTAAATAACTGTTGGTTGATCTCATCACGTCCTGAGCCTTCACCTCTGTGGCCCTTTTTGAGCGCTGCTGTTCTGACATGTATTGAATCCTCTGAAAAGCCATACTTCTCAGGCTGCAGGGAAAGTCATGAATTATCTATGCGTTTACAGAATACTACAGATTCTATGGATAGATCTGAGAATGGTGTAAAGTGGAAAGTTCTTATTTAAATCCTGGATGTTGCTATAAAAGTTAGATGAATCAGCAGGAACTTGACCTTTCCTTTTAGCCCATCTGTTTGTAAATTATTTAGGTTATTTTGATATTTGTATTTCCATCAGCATTGGTAAGCTTGACATTGATAGTCTTTGTATTGGCTTGACTTTTTTTATTGTTACCTTAACAGGGAATAAACCAAATTCTACACAGTAGCACTATGCTGTGCGAACTGGAGGTTACAGTGATATTTATGTATACGAACAGAAAAAAACCTGTGTATGTTTTTTCAGAAAAGTCTCCAAGTTACTACAACCAACACTGCACATAGGATATTCAGCCAAGATTTTAGGTGATTTGAAACAGCAAAGCTTTAAATCCACACCATTTGACAAGTTTAAATCAGCTCTCTTTATTTTTCTGCCTCAGAGGCCGTGACCATGACCTTCAAAGTCAATGGTTTGTGTCTGGTAAAGGACATCTCTTCCCCCATCTCTTCCTCTTGCCTCTGTGAAATGTTGACCATTTTATAACGGTTACAAATTCCCCCAAAAATGCATTTAAAACAAACAAACAATTAATTGTATTGAACTCAACTAAAATATCAATCAAATAGTTTGTGCTTCGCTTCTTCAGAATAGCCTTGCTCCATCATCAATTACTTGTGCCCTCTTTCTTTTGGTGATACTGTCATCCCAGTGGGGCTGCTTAAACTATAAACCTGCAAAGCCGTTGTCATTCTGGGCAGGTTGTGTCTATGTGTACGACGTGCCTGCCTGTGAGTGTTGGTCTAACCAGGACAGAGGGATGGAACATCTGAGGCAGGGTTAGCCTTACATCTGAGGGGATGATTTGAAGGGTAGCCAATTTAAAACTGCCTCAGAGCTGCTATCAGTGGAGGATTTAGAGCCCTGATCTCTGCATCATTCGGTTTGAGCAAGATAGGTTGGCTTCAAATGTGCTACAAGGATGAGGAGGTCTTCCTATTGACAATTTCTATCATGGCTTAAAGGTAATACTTTTTTCAATTTGGTATTTCTAATGTTAGCCTGTTGGACTGTGGGGTATAGAAGTTTGACTTTATTTACTTTTTATATAACCAAGCTGAGCAGTTGAATGTTCGATTGTTGTCTACTGGGGATGTAAGTGGGAGTTGAAGAAAGAGAAAACTTCATTCCATTATTTGGTATATTTGAGAGGAATTTGCAGTTTAAACAAATCAAGAAATTTCAAGTTGTCTGGCCTCTAATACTACCATGACTAATGCCTGGTGTATCTCCTGTCTTGGTCATCCTATTAAGTGTTTTCTGCTGGCTGCTCTGTACTGAGCTGCTGTTTTGTGCGGTATGTGGGAGTAGTGAAGGCAAGCTCTGTTATTCAGTTCACTTAGTCATGTGGCATTTCTTAAAACCATTCAAGCATTGTTAGGAGTTTTGTGTGTCTCTGTGTGTGTGCATGTGTGAGTGTGTGTGTTCCTATGCTTGCACTGTTGCACCAGGGAGCGCCTCCAAGCAAACTGGAGATACAAGGCTGGTGTGTGTGAGACTTTGAGTGTTGGGTATGTGTGTGAATATGTCAAAGCACTGTGTATGTATATGAGGGTGGGGGAAGGGGGTTGCTGACAGTCTCATGGCTACAGTAGCAGAAAGTTTTGTACTAAGAGCCATACAGTGGCAGGGTTATGTAACCTGTGGTATGTCACAGCTAAAGGGAGCCTGCAGAATAAGTGGCTGTACTGTAGAGACAGCCGTGGGCACTTTGTTCTCAAGACGAGCAGGGTGCCAACATGACACAACAGGCCTTCACTGCTGCTCAAACTCCAGGATCATATGCTCTCATACTGCCATAAGATCCCACTTAAACCAAAAATTACCCTAAATTGACTGTTGTGAAGTTCTGATCTTCAGAATGAATCAATGCTTTCACAGGCATGTAAGATGAATTTTATGCAATTGACCCTGAAACCACGGCAGTTAGTTAAAGCGCTCTCTCTAGTGTGGGCGAGTCTGAGATTGTCGATGATTGTTGAAAATAGCTTTTTTGTCTTTGGTAGAGAGCTACATCTATGAGTGGAAGAACAAGGCCTGGACAGCTGCCACTTCTCGAGTTTTTCTAGTTTCAGAATTACGTGTGTATTCAGAATAAAACTGGTTTGGCTCACGTGGCTACCTTGTGAACTCTTGAAATCAGTTGTATGTAAGCAACTGGTCTGTTTTTGCGTTGCAGTGTCTCTTCACCAGAGAGTTATGTCAGACTTTCTCGCTGTCATTTTGACCTACGAGGCTGAAATTCTGTCAATTTTCATCATTTTTAATGATTATAAAGATTCATCCTATGGCTGTCCCTCGATCAGTCTCTTAACAAACAATGAAATAACATCTCTTGTTCAGTCACCTGTCATGTCAGAATTAACCTGGACGACTTTTATTAAACAATCACCTGACAAAACCCCTCAGAACTTGTCACTGTGGAGCTACAGTTATAATTAAGTTTGGCTAATGTTAGCATCCATCAGCTTATATTAATCATACTATTCATCATACTATTCAGGGTAGCTTCAGTTCGCGTGTGCAACATCTATATACGGTCACTGATCAGCTGAGACAGTAAGACTATTTTAGAAAGATAACGTTGTTCTCTTTAGACTCTGATTAAAAGACAACACATCTGTGCTGGACATAAACTGCACTGCACATCTGCTCAAAACGTGTGTTGGGGAAAGGCAGACAACGAGCTGGTTTGTGAAGTGGTCCAGACTGATGCGGCTTCTCTGGCCGGTCTGTCCTGTACATAACCGTGCAAACATTTGCTATTTGTCATACAGTGACAGGATATCCCGCATTATAAATGCCAGACATGTATTTCTAATGTCAGAGTGACAGACAGATTCAGAGTTTTCTGTCATTTTTCAAAGAATTCTGTCAAAGATGGAAGATATTTTTTAACATGACTTCTGCTCTCCACAGTCTGGTGGGTCTCAGTCTGTGTCTAGACCTAAGTCCATTTTAGAGCCCAATCCTTTGTGATTTGAAAGAAAAAAACAAGGACCACTTAATTGTGAGATTATGTTCAGCCAAGTACGCTAACAACAAGTTTGTCCACTACTTAAAGGATTAAAATTGTTGTTTAATTCATAAAAATAGTATTTTGTTTTGGTTCTTAATTTGTTTGGCCATATTTGAGTTCAGCTCCAAATGTGGTCCAAAGCTAGAACGCTCTGTGTTGCCTCGCTCTGGCTTCCCCTCACCTCTTTGACCAGTTCTAGCCTTGCCTGTGTGCTGCTGTGATTTCTAAGATGTCTTTGATCTTAAACTAAAACAGTGTTACTGCACACAGAAACATATGATAACACTTTCACAACAACATCAGGGGTCTTGATGACATAGGAGTGTGTTGGAGTGGAGCCAGAAGTTCAACATGGGCTGAGTTGGATAGAGAGCTTTGATCACTGGGTTCCATGTGGTGCCTTTACGGCTGGACCTCAGGGCTGCAAACACCGGACCGCCCACAGAATGTTTGGCAGGAGAGATGTGAGGCCAGTTTAGCTCGTTATGACGCTGTGAAGTTTCTCTGCAGCTTATTAGTCTGCATGATTTCATTTCTTTGATTGATTCGGGAGGAAAACACATTTTCTTTCTTTCCAATTCAGATTATTTTCAGCACTTTTTATAACCTTGTTGTAACCTCGGCCTGTCTGTAGGTGAAACTACTACTCATTGATGGCTTTGGAGGGTTATGTAAAGAGAGGATCAGCGTATCTTCTCCCGAGTTATCTGTCATTTAAACATGCTTTCAATGTGTTGAGGAAGCTTCATTTTTAAAGGTTGAGATTAGGGCTTAAAATCTTTAGGCATCTCACGATTCGATTTTGATTCTTGGGGTCACGATTCGATTTAGAATCTGTTTTTGATTCATAACGATTCTTGATTCATGATTCAAAGTTTATTTTTGAATTAGTCCATACTTTAGGATCTACTCCAGCCATCTGCGAGACTGGCTGAATTTCTTGCTGCCCCATTTGGCGTTCTACTGAGTTAAAGAGCTAGCCTTGGAAGTTATGACTATAAGATAAGAGTCTCGATTTTTACATAAAACAGTTTTTTCCCAAACTCTAGTTATGATACTGTGAGAGGAAAAGAAAACTGAACATTTGGTTTTCATGTATTTTTCACATTTAATGACACATTGTGCTTTTCCGTCAACATTATACAACACTTTTGTCTTTGGTAGAGAGCTACATCTATGAGTGGAAGAACAAGGCCTGGACAGCTGCCACTTCTCGAGTTTTTCTAGTTTCAGAATTACATGTGTATTCAGAATAAAAACAAGCCTGGTCTGGCTCACATGGCTACCTTGTGAACTCTTGAAATAAGTTGTATGTAAGCAACTGGTCTGTTTTTGCGTTGCAGTGTCTCTTCACCAGGGAGTTATGTCAGACTTTCTCGCTGTCATTTTGACCGACGGGGCTGAAATTCTGTCAATTTTCATCACCAGATATACAACACCAGAATGATTGCAGAAGTGAAAGCAATGCACGAGTACAGGATATATTTAAACCTCATTAATGCATGTTGTTAAACTGTGAATTCACATGTGGGAAGCATGTGGGCACCCCTGCTTATGGGTGAATTCATGTGTTATGAGTTTATGCAGGCATGTTATTTTGTGGGTTGACTGACATGAATAATGTTGTGCGTAGGCTGTGACTCATGTATGTGATGCTAAAACCTCATGTGTAGCGTTGGCTTGTGTTGCTCTCTTTGTGTGATTTAATGGAGTGACTTCACCCATATGTGTTTGTATGGTGGGCGCCATATTGAAAGTGCTATCTCAACCAAACCTCCGTCAACCTTGTGTCAATCAGAGGTGTGGTTCAGGTGGGCCTTGAGCCTCCTGACAAACACCTGCAATGCACCCGCTTGATGTCAGAGCAGTCGCACCCATAATTATGCATTAGTCATGTCCTTCATAAAATCAAAACGGATGAGTTATGAAAAAAATTCACCCGCTTTATAGTGTGTGCTATTCACACCCAAAACATTTTGTACAAGACTAAACGTGTGTGCATGTGACCTCTGTTTCATTCGGAGCCAGCCTCAAGTGGATGCTCAAGGAACTGCACTGTTTTCGCAACGCTGGAGGTTGCCGCATGTTTAAATCTTTATTTGTTTAAGTCAATTTTTTTTTTCTGCCACTTGTCCTACCTGTATTTGTGACTGCAGCTGCGTAGATATCTTACATATTACTCCTTAGTTGCACAATAAACATCGTAAATGATATACTTGCAGTGTACGCAAAGATTATTTAAAATGCCTTTAATGGGAGCAAGTGATTTATGTCGTCTTTAGATAATACAGTTTTTAACATCTATTTCTCATTCATGTGTCAACAAAGAGCTCCGTTTGTTGGAGGAACAAACATCTCTTTATTTCCATCTCAGAAAAACAAAACAAAAAAACACTTCATCAGTCATTTCTCCAAGGCCACGGAGAAGATACTGTAGTTACCGATCCAGTCTGTGTGTTGCACTTTCAGCTTCATTTCTATTCATCATTAGCAAACTTGTGGCTATTGATCGCACGTTAATATGGACAAGCAGATCCTGCGGCTCACTGGTTTATTAAGCAGCTCAGGCCAATCAGAATGTCAGATCAGTTATGAACTTGGTTACTCGGTCCAAAAAAAAAACCTCAGTCTGGCTTTCTGTTTTAAAAATGGATGCATATCAGATGGTAGATGTTTCTACCAAGGCTAGACCACAGATACATATTTAAAAGGATCTGTGAGGTTTTTAAAATGAACAAATGTACAGTAGGAATGGATTTCAAGGTTAGAAACTACATAAATGTAGTAAAGTATAAATCCCCCAAAGCTTACTAATGGAGAATTTAAAGAAGAACTATTTACCCTTCAGCTTTACATCTACATTACTATCAAAAATGTTTACCTTAAAACGTGGATCTTCATTTCTCCGTCAGTCAGTCAGTCAGTCAGTCAGTCAGTCAGTCAGTCAGTCAGTCAGTCAGTCAGCTAGATGACCTCAATGTGAAAACTTAGCTTAAGGCTTCTGAATCTAACTGATAGGACTTGCACAAACATTTCAGGGGCTCTGGACAAATGTTTGCTAATGAGGTTCAGCCGGGCATGGGTGGTCTGTGTTCTGTTGCATGTTGCCTTCTGTGGGCTTCTCACAGTCCTGTGCAGCTGTAAGGACTGATGCTGACCTCCCTCTATTGACTTATAGCAAAGACATACAGATCCATGCGTACAGGACCAGATACATCAGCATGACTCCAATACCACATTCCTTGTTAAGGTGTGTGTGTGTGTGTGTGTGTGCATTCATTCATTACAAACATCTCTTTGTATCAGTTTGTTATGGCAGTCTTTATCTATACTCATTAGTTTCTTGCTGAAGCACACCTCATTCATGCCAGACTACTCTCTAACATATCAACTGTCTTCACTTCTCACACTTGCCCTCTCTTATCATGTCAACCTCCTCTTACCCCCCCCCCCCAAATCCCTCTCCTCAAATCTCCCCTTGATGGGGGTTCTTAATGTCTTGGGAAAAAGGCTTCAGTGCTTCAGTGACCTGAGCTTAGCCCAGGAGAGGAGAGTTGAGGCGAGAAGAAAAAAGGGAGAAGAAATAAAGAGCAGAGTGAAAAGATAAGAGATGAAATGACAATCTGATGAAGGTTTTTACATGAGGATGTACAAGACAACACCACACACAATGTTATATAAGATATTATAACTACGCAAGACCTGTACAATTCAAAATGTACCTTCTATTAACAGACTGCGTTGATGTCCAGTAGAGAAGTCTGTCATATTTACCTTCAGCTTGACTGTAAGCATGCCCCCTTTTGACATATCAGTAAACCAAACTTAGAGATACAAACAGAGGACATAAACGAATAAAGAGCACTACTTTATTCGATTCACATGATGTCAGAGACTTGTATAGCTGCCCAACTGGTGGGGAAGAATATCCCGCTGCTGCAAGTTACCAGACTCTGCTGCCACTTACATGTTTTCACCAATCCAATCCAACCCCCCCCCCCCAGCCAGAAGACAGTTGTTTTGGATACACTAATAGATGAGGAGACTATGGGTGCGTTCGAATTGTCCCTCCTATCTCCTTTCACTATCCACTTTACCTTAACCCCGCGAAAACGTCATGAGGTCAAGGAAAGCTGTTAGGAGAATTCATAAAGGACTTAGGGAAAGGAGATCTCGTTGCTCTGACAATCCGACCACATTTTCCACTAGGCGATTAAATACTCCATTAAATGCGACGGGCCGGCGGAGGTTAATGACGTGGGTCTGCCGTGTTGAAACTACAATGTTCAGAAAATGGACTACAAAAAACGCATCTAAAAAACTTTCCCCTGTGCTTCTTACCGGTGAAATAATCCTCATCACCACGAGGTTGGGATTGAAATAAAAGCAATATAGACTACAAGTAAGAAAAGTGAAACCATCAGCTTCCTGTCCACTCAGAAATCAACATCAACATAAATATGATTGGATGAAATTAATTGTTACATTTCTGCAAGATATAACCTACACATAATGTTTTAAGCATACAAATGTACAGCAGCACAAAGCATTCTTAAGAGAATGAAATATATTGAATAAAACATCATCTGATAAAAATGTCTCTTATCTTTTTATCTCTTACATGATCTGTGTCACTTTACGATCATCATTAATGTCCGTGAACGGTCGGATGCGCGACTCGCTTTAAATGTTGCGGCCGCAAGGAATTGTGGGGCGGCATATCTCATCTCCTTTGGTAAAGGATGGTCCAGTGTATCCTCTGCTAAAGGAGGTTATAAAGGAAGCATTGACCCACCTTTCCTTAACTTTTAGAGAATTCGAACGGCTCTTATCATGGCCGCCACTTAAATGCTTCCGGGGTTAAGGTGAAGTGGATAGTGAAAGTTGTATTGTACTTTCCACTGCCCCCATCGTGATATCACTAGCTAGCAGCTTGTTAAAACTAGGCTTTATTTTCTGGGTTCCATGTAAATTAGTTTTTCTTCAAACTGGTATTTTTGAACCTCATTTTTCTTTAATTTGATATATTAGAAACAAATGTGAATGATGCCAACAGACATTAAATACCTGGATAAACTAGTGTGCATAGCCTCTGATATGTCTTACTTTCCCTGTGAAAACCCCCATACACACACACACACACACACACACACACACACACACACACACACAGCAGGTGTAGTGGGATAGATGAAAGGCTCTGATGCTCAGCAGGTGGGCTGCGGTGTGTTTGCCGTTGTGCATACTTAAAGCTCCCTCTGTAGAGAGATGCCCAACATATTTCATCCAGTCTGCAGAGACTTGGTGCGTGTGTGTGTGCGTGTGTGTGTGTGTGTGTGTGTGTGTGTGTGTGTGTGTGTGTGTGTGTAGCGAAATCAGTACATGGCCCAGTGATTCTGACAGCTCTCTTCACATTGCTCTGCTGTACCAATGCCAAACCTGTCTATCCTCCTCCCCCTGCAGCCCCTCTTTTACTTTCTCCTCTACTATGTCCAACTCAGTCTGCATGCCTTCTATTCAAACAACACTGAAAAAGAAAAACCTGCAATTGTGAGTGTCTTATTTTCCTACACAAACACAAGGGTGTTATTTCTAGCAGGAATCTGATGATTGGTGTGGTGGAGGCGGTACTTGGTCGGTGGTTTGGAAGACTCCCCTCAGCTCCCACTAACGCTTTATTTACTTAATAGTTGCTTTTGGTGCAGCTCCTCTTCTCCATCGGGACTCTGTTTAGAACAGGAGGGTTCCTGCATTGCACCAGAGAAACCCAGGATACAGGGGATGGAAATAAAAGAAAAGGGATTCTTTTTTATCGCACGTCACATTCCTGGAGTGCAGACTTTACTTCAGGGAGTTATTTGTGGTTACAAGCTTCTAGTCTTCTTTTGTTTACTGTTTCACTTTTGAAGTCGTAAGCCTATCCTGTTATCCGTTGTATTTATCTTAATTTAGATAGTCTTAAGGGGAATTGTTGCAGCTTATCAAATGTGTATGTGCAGCTTGGTTGGGTTAGATTAATTTTAATCATACTTTCTATTTCAAAGGTGAAATGAAGGCTTACAATGTAATCCTGGTATCAGTAAAATAGACCCTTGAATGAACATTTTGTTTTCCTGACTGTAACATGGGAATGTCAGTAGTTTCAGATCCAGCTTGTCAGAAATAGAGCTAGGTGTGGTTTTCCCTTGTTTTGACAAAAGGGTTTAGATCGTCGCGCTCTTGTTTTTTACCGTGCTGTTGTTGTTCTGGATGTTGTGAAAGTGCTGATGGCACACGACTGTAATGGAAAGGCCCAGGGAGATGAGGTGATGTGGCCACTAAGGGATCACTGAGGAGGTAATTACTCAAAAAGTAGACCACACCACACATGTTTTTGATATTTTGTACTCTTACCACATTCGCTGGCTCTCCGATAGAGGGAAGACCATGTCAACACAATTCCCTGTGTACCTGAGAAATCTCATCCTTGTGATGCTCTCAGCTGTTGTTGTCCTGAAAGATATTGAAGATGGTGAATGGCTGCGCTACTGTAATATAAGAAAGACATCTCTTGTAGATTCCTCATAGAAGACAAGAACCTGGCGAGTTTTCAGTTTGCGTCAGCCTGTTAACAAGTAGCAGTGTGACGTGTTTCAGGTCTTTACATTAAAAATGTCTTAACATTTAATGTCCTGCTACCTGACCTTTTCCAATGCAAACATCCCAGTTGCGATGTTTAAACTGTTTATTGTCCAGACACTTTTTTCTCATCTGCGCTCCTTCAAAGTAAAGGAATAAGGGAGGTAGAATAAGAACTAAGAGAGAGAGAAAGAGAGAGATGTACTGAAAGAGCAAAGAGCCATGGCCTTATAAAAATCAGCCATCCAAATAATTAGCTGATGCTCTGTTCCTGACAAACTGAGAGACCTCACAAGCAAACATTAATAACCAACTGTTGTAACTCAATCAAAACAGACTCTTGAACCCATTTAATCCAGCTGAATAAATGGCTCGTGTGAAGACAAATATTTTCTCCTGATCGGCGTCTGCGTTGTAAAAACAAGTTATATTTCGGACAAGATTCTCATCATCTGTCAGTTTATTGACATTACTTGATTAATACAAAATATCCTGCCAGTGCATCGTAATCTTTACATATTTTTCTCAGCATTTTCTCATTATCTCAAAGAAAATTTGTACCAGTCCTCCTTTAGCTGGAGAGTGGAGACATTTCCAGATAAATGGAGTAAGTCTTTGTTATCTGTCCTGGTTCTGTTTTTGTCTTGTCTTGATTTTTTTCATTTATTCTTTGGAAGTGTTGCACAAGATCGAAGTCGATTTAGGTTTTTATTTGATTATTGTGTAAAAAAAAAGAAGAAAAAATTGTTGTTTGACTTTGATTTAAAGCCCAGCCTGGCACTCATGGATAGTGTCTTTAAAACCTCTTGAGATGTCTTCAGCCCATCATTCCTAACTTCCCTGGATCCTCTTTGCTGCACTTAGCTAATATTTTTGCGAAAACATCTTTTGATGCAGATGTGGAACGGCAAACTTTTGCCATCACAATAACGAAGTTAAAGTCGCTGCATTGTTGTGCTTCTTCTCTAACACTTCTCTTCTGTCCACCCCTGAAATGTTTTCAGGATCACACGGCTTTCTTCTGTTTCTTTTCAACACAGCGCTCTGTTCTTTAAGCCTGAACAAACAGGACTCATGGATTCCGTGGACTTGAGTACAATCGAGAGAAATACTTGTTCAGAATTCATCTCCAGCTTATCTAAATCAGTTTTGACATTCATTGTAAAAACGTCCTGCGTTGAAATTTTTAAGATTCAGGACATAGTGTGTGTGATTTTGCTGACCAACCGTGAAACATTTGGTGGCAGTAGTTCACTTGTGAGCGTTTAATTGCAGCGTTTCTTCTTCCTTGTAGCCAGTGCCATCTGTCTTTACAAGTCTTTACATAGAAAAAACAGAATTCTGTGGGTATTCAGGTTATTGATTTACCTGTCTCTGTTTGACTGCAGTAACTTAACCGTCTTTGATTGGGTCCTTTTGTTTGTTTTAAAGCAAATGATTAAGGCAATGAACACCATCATTATCTCTCTGCAAAAGTTTTTGTTTTTAACAGAGTTTTGAGAGTTAATGAATAATGTTACTGGAAAAGGGAATAAAGGAAGAACTGGTGTTGAGGGAGAGTCAGAGTTTAATTACCAAAAATGGCTACTATTACTAACACATTTTAAAATTGTTGTGTTGTTAGAAGTGAATTCAAACTTTGTTGAACTTATCTAAACAGTTCAACCAGCTCTCTGTTGGACACAAATTGGCAAACAGGGACAAAAGGTCTGTTGGCTGGAAAACGGACACTGCACAATTCTCCTGGCTTCATTCCTCAGATTTATCATCAATATATCATCGATGGCTGACAAAAACGTACATCTGCTAAAAGGATCTAGTTGTATTGAAGCATATTGCTCAAGTGCGGCCAGATGGCAATTTCACACTCTCGGTAATGTTAGCTTTTCATTTTTTCATGACGACAAAATGTACAGAAGGTAAATTCTGCATAAATCTGTTTTTTGGTTTAATTTGAAGTATCATTAAAATATCTATTTCATTTTTATTTTAGTAACTGTTTTGTAACTGTGCCATTTGGATAAAAAGAGTTAAAATATTTTGTTGTTATGCAACAGCAACACATTGAAATGAAAAACCTATTTCCCTGGATAGAAGTGATTCATTTCCATGAATAGAAATGACAGATTTAAGTTTGGCTTCATCTCCCTCATTCTAAACTACAGGTGCATCCAGTAAATCTGTTCACCCAACGGCTCCTCTGAGACTCTGCTCATCATGAAAGACTATCTGTATTAAAAAAAAAATGTTTGATACAAAAAACATCTTCCAGACAGAGGGATGACTATACAGTACAGTACATAATATAGATATGTTGGAGGAGAAATGGAAGGAGACGGAGACGGGGAGGGAAAGATCTCAAGGGTGCTAACCTCTGATAGTCTTTACTGGAAAGAAGGAGAGTTTGAAATGGAAAGTGGAAGCTGGAAAGATATGACTGTGCGTACGCTTCTGAACTGTAACATGAGTCAGGAATGACTCGTTATGTGGAATTACAAGATATATCTTGGTGTATTTTTACTTTTTTATGAGCCATGGAACTCAATCAATCAATCATTATTTGTATAGTGCCTATTCATAACAAGTGTTATCTTGAGACGCCTTACAAAAGACACTCATTGTTAAGAAAAATGGGATAATATGCAGGAAGGATTACTCCTTTGTATTCCTGTTGTCCACACTTCCTTGTCGCTGAGGTGGAGGTCGGAGCAGGCCGTGCTTCATTGAGGGTGGCGGTGGTTGTGGGGACGACACAGTCGGATGGTGGTGGCTGTGCGTCATGGACGTTTCATAGTAGTGCCAGATCACCTCGCTGAAGGTTGGGGGATCTCGGGTCTACTCGAGAGCCCAGTCTCTGCTTCTGGGACAGGGCCTAACACACTGACACAGAAGGGGAGGTGGGGGGTCCATCGCAGCAGGCCGTCCCCACCAACAATCCTGAGGAACCTACAGGACATGAGAGCTCAGGAGCTCCATGGAAAATATGTGGTTAGTAACTAAGATTTACAGATAGCCACATGCAGTAATATGATGACAAGGCACAGAGAGGGAGCGAGAGAGAGATAATAGGAGGTCAAGGTGCCAGTTCCCTATGATTCATAACGGTAAGAAAATGTATTCGTCTAGTTGATTCACTTTATTTCACTACTGAAAATTAAATTTCATATGAATAGCTGAAGGCAGTTAAGCTTAGTTATTAATTTGCACCATAAAGACTTTCTATTATCCACACTATAGTTCTCTTTTTTTAAAGTATCATCTCCGAGGTTGTCTTGCCTTGATTTACAATTCCTTTGATGGCCAGAAAGGTGTTCAGTACCTCAAGTGCTGCATAAATGAAATATCCACCTGGGCCAAAGGAGCTGATCAATTTATGCATGTCCTTTATAAACTGTCAGCTTCTCCTGAGGCCATGTCTCAGCCTCAGATATACCGACCCCTGTTTCTCATGGCACAGTTTCCTCATCACTTTCCTCTTTGTGTCAAACTTTCTCCTTAGAGATATTGTGACGGGGACACAGAACATTTTTGAAGTGCATGCTTTACTAGACTTGTTCACTCAATCCTTGTTTTTTAGATGTTTTAATTTGGTTTTTTTTATAAATCCATTCTTTACACACTGTGTTGAAATGTTTCTCTGTGTCTCTTGTCAGCTCTATTTAAAATGCTATTATGTGGATAATAAAGCTGCAAGCATGATAGATATACACTTAGACACAAGAAACTGTAAGCATGCATTAACCTTGGGGACTCTTCTACCTGACTTTGAAAACCTTGCAGAGAGCATTCTTTCTCCCTGCTCTCTGGCTGTCCAATTATTTCCTGTTAGAATATAATATAATATTGACATTGCAGGGCGTTATATTTCTATTGAGTAAAACATTTTCTCTCAGGACAAATAGGCAAGCAAAAAAAGAAGTCAATCTGAAAGAGATAAAAACTGCAGTTCCCTAAATGGCCACTTGAGGCTGTCTCAAGATGGAAGTCGACTCTTGTAGAGGCCCGCTGGTTTTTGAACAGTATTGGTCTTCATAGTTGATCATCCAAACGGAGTGCTGTGAGTCACCTGCAACTTCCAAAAACATGCAAACAACATGTTGCTTTGTCTCTGCGGTTGATTTGCTAATCATTCTGAGCCTGCTTTGATATGATGTTGATAAAGTGATCGAATATACGATAAGGAGTCTGGGTAATGTGTATTGTTTTTTTAAATTGATTGGATGCTTTGTGCATTTCTTTGTCGGACTTCCTGTCCCGGTGGATCTGTTCTATTCAAAAGGTGCAGTAGTGCTAGGCGCTGATGGATGGACAGTCATAGGTAGGTGCAGCTGGCTGTCCTGTGAATCATTAATTCAGGTTGATACAGTCACTGAAGTAAACCTCTTTGAATTTTATTGAAGTTATTTTAGTTATTTTCATGCAAATATCAGAGATCTGGCCTGATGATTGCACAAATAAACCTTCCAAGAAGTCCATGGAAGTCAACATCCCTTGCTGTATAGCCAGTTGATTTGCGTGCTGTAAGGCGGAGGATTAATGATTTGCCGTTGGCTTTTGAGACAACAGTGGGCTGTGCCCCGCTCAATTTCTTCCCCTGCAACTTTCTCTTTCTTGAAATGTGTTTAAGCAAGTTGCTTTGCTTCTCCACTTCTTATTTTAAGTCTGGAAACACACCGAAAATGCTGACCTCGTCATTTAGTATGCCCACTGTTTTTGGCTATCATCTCCTAGCAAGATTCTGGAGTCCAGTCCTTTACTTAGTATCTGGGTGGCTTTCTACCTCAGCTAAATAACTTTCTGTCAGAAAACCCTTTGGTGTAGACCTTCCTGCTGCCAACATTGTCAACAAAAACCCTCAATTTCCTGCCTATAATTCTCAAGGAATGTGTGAGATGGAGGAATAAAAGGGCCTCAGCATCTTTTTAAAAAAACCCAAGTTTCTGCTATAAAGTTGTGTTCACATTACTCAGGGAAAGGAACTGGCTTGTTAACTGCCTGTAAGTGATTGAGGCAAGGACTGAGAATTATCGATCAGGCTCTTTTGCAGAAAAGCCCTTGCAGGCCTCTCAGTAAACATTTGTTTGGATCACTCTCTTCAGCCCTGAAGTAAGAGAACAATGCAGACACCGTATGCTAATTTATACTTTGGAACAGCAAACATTGAACACTGAGGCCTCCTCTACTCATAAATAAAGAGAACGAGTAGAAGTGCTGATCCATCCATTCCAACTATGTGATTCATGATGGTTGTCTGCCATGGCTGAGCTGTGGCTGTACATTTTTTTTTCTTGACTCGTGAGTCTTGTCACAAATTGATTCCTTGGTGGTTTCAAAATGATCTTTGCCTTTCTATGTATTATTTTATCATGTCATTGTATCATTGAAATGTTTTATTCATTAGTACACCTAATATTTAAAACAAGACAATTCAAGGCGAGTGAATGATGAGCCAAACATGCACAATGATGCTGAGAACTGCCTTACAGGAGTAAATCTTCTCAAACATGCAAACTGATGACTCGGTTGCTTCTAATATATTGCATCTTCTCGTTGCATCATAACTTAAACAACAATCTTTTTCTTGTCCTGCAGGCCCTGTGCACATTTCCAATGGGGTTGTGTTACAGAATGCATAACGGCAAGTGGTTCAGTTTGTTTAAGGTTGTGCAAACAGGATCCCCTCCTGTCCAGTCAGTCCGGCCGAAGGGGACTGTTTTTTTTTGAGACTTGCTATGTGTCCCAACCAGGTTTCAGGTTTGACAGGAATGCTTTCTGCCCACGTTCAGTGTGCTGTCGGACTACAGCCGTCAGAAAGTGAACAAGGAAGATTTAAAAGCAGCAGAGAAGCCTCTCCGTAAGGGGTTCTAATAAGGCATAGCAGGATTGATATCATCAAATGTAATGAATTCAAAGTTGTATCTGATTCCACAGTTTTACGCTCGCCCAGCCTGATGATTCTTATATCATTTAAAGCCGCTAGTATTGATTTTGAAGTGAGGCACATGGATTTGCTGAGCCAGTGCTTCTGGAGTTAACTCTATCAGTCTCTTTAAAAGGTCATGTGGATTTATCTACAGCCCTGAAACATTGAACAGTTTTGCCTTCCAAGCAGATCTGAGTCCAGCTGCAGTCTACAAGACAAGGTGCAGAGACTTGGCTTTGATCCGGTAGAATACTAAAGTTATATTTATCATAATTTCTGCATGTATTTATCCATTTGTAAGAGCACTTTAAGCTGCAGTGTTGAGGGGAGGCGGAAGGAATGGCAGCTTCAGTCGACAGATACATATCAACTTTATAGTTGCACCTGCCTTTGTAGGGAGGTTTCCACAGCGACTGATTTTGGACTCCTTGGGGCTCAGAAGTGCACAGTGCTTATTCTTACTATTTGAAAGGGTCCAAGACTTTCTTATAGATCACTGACTCAATCTTTTTTTAATCCATTTCCCCTCTGAGGCCTCGAGCAAGCAGTTAAGTAAAAGACAATGAAATAGAACTTAAAGTAGCTTCAGAGGATTGAGCTGCAGTGTGGAGTCCATGAGATGTGTAACTGCTGTGCAGGACACTTGTCCAAATTGCTGCCGGTTTCGTACATGTCTGACATGTAGGCTTGCCTCAAGCTGAATGTTCTGGAGGCGTAATGGAGGGACAAAGTGACCCCCTCTCTGTACCGCCTTTGGTGGTAGTAGCCGAGGCGTTGCAGGGTCAGCGTGGTTTCAGTGCAGCCAGCGGGGGAGCGCAGTGCTGCTTGTTTGTGCATCTCTGTCTGTGAGTTTATGTGAAGCTCCTGCTGTGCCGTGCTTCTGACACACACGCATGCAATGTGAATTCGCAGACTGGGACAAGAATATGAAACCATTGCGGAATCAGAATAAATGTACAAAGACGTAATGATGGCTGAGCTTAGTTACGGTAAACACAGACTGAAAAGGCCTTTAGTTGTAGAGGGTTCAGTCCAGAAGTGTACAGGCTACAAAAGTGCAACTTAGATCGCTGTTTACTTTGATGGTGTGTTTGTTTGCTTGTTCATGCAGCTGTTTCTGTTTGTTAGATCAGGCCATTAGATATGGCTCAGCTTGGATTCAAACAGACAGCACTACATCTACTGAGCTTAAATAATTGGACCTTGTGGGGAACATCAGACTCATTTTGAAAAAAGCACGCAATCATCATGACAACACTACTGCACACACACCATATAAAACACTATACACCATAATATCACTCTTTGTTACAGTTATCAGATCGAAGCCAGCCTGATTTCAGATTAGAATTAATGACTTTTTTTGACCAAGATTTTAAACTTTGCCAGAAACAATTCTTAAGCAACATTTTGGTCAAGTCAGAGTCCAGGCGGCTAATTAGACATAGAGACTGTTGGGAGTGAGCCACAGTTTGACTAGTGCTTTATTGTCACGAGGGGAAGCAACATCTTGCCCAAACTTTCCACTGGTAATTTTCACCCGAGTGAAACATTTGTCAGAAACCTGTTAGATGGTCAAAAAAATGTCTTCCCTGTGTTTAAGATAGCGAGTTTGAAACCCTTGTTATGAAATAAACCTCAACTTGTAGTTTTGTTTCTCTTATAAAAACTGCACAAGCCTTTTAGAAATAAAAGCACAGACGGCTCATTAAAAGTTGCTAAAATCATCGTTTAATTGTAAGTGTATTGTATGTGTAGGAATGTTTTTAGTCGACTGAGATTTAGTCGAAATCTTTAAGAACTTGAGCAAAGTTTAGTCTCTGTTAAAGAGTTTTTAACTGGTTATGAAACAGACTGAAACTAGTACTGCTACCTAGATTATAAGGATGATGTAGTTTATTATATATTTCTGAAGTAATTTTCTGATTTCACAGGTTTCTTAGCCAGTCTAAGATGTCATGCGTGGGAATGACCGGGAGTTTTATTTTGTTGATATTTTTCTTAAAAATAAAAGCTTTATAATTGCATACGAACTTTGAGTCATTAACAAGAAGTGAGGGCGTCTGTTTAAAACAATCAGATATGCCGTGCTCTCCTGAACAAAACGTTCTTTAATCAAGGCATTTGCTGATGGTCGTGAAATACAACAGCTGGCAGGTCTTACCAAAAGACTTGGAGTCAAACTTGGCCTTTTTTTCAATCAACTTATCAGATGTAAAAATTAAGTAATCAAAACAAAACTGTTTGATTTAGCTTTCTATCAGTCTTACATCTATTCTCTAAAATAATACTGCAGCACAAATGACTTTTAGTTAACAAGTAAATGCTGATTACTCGTGCTGATTTTCTGCTTTTGTGTGTACTCCTTCACAGTTTACGTTTGAACTCAAGGAATTGTGAGAACACTTAAGATAGAGTCCTCCCAGCTGTTGTGAGGCTTTTATTCTGACCTGATATGTCCTGATCGCTGACCTTCTAGGAAAGTGAGGAGGGAGTGACTTTCTTTTCCTCCCACTCTCACTTTCTTCACTTTTATGTATTTTACCTTCTCCTTTTTATATTCAACATCTGTGTCTCTCCCACAACTCCTCCATACAGCACTTCCTTGATTATTATCTTTTGTAAAAAAAATGAGCTGCAGTCTTTGGATTGAAGCTAAGGAAGACAGATACTGGCCTCCCAGAAACACACAAAAAGCACCAACAGTTTTGAGTGTACAAATTTAACATGTTAAATATATTACTTCAATATATATATACATGTGTATATATAAATAAAAAAATATGTTTCTGTCTCTGTCACTTGCAAGGTGGTTTATTCAATTTAATTCAATTTAAGCTTTGTCTTGAAGACAAAGCTTAAATTGGAGATAACACTGCTGCAGTTTCACTTGGCATTGACTACAGTTTGCATGTCTATGGGTATTGCCATTGGCCAATAGGAAAAACTAGTAGTGTATATAAAGATTGTGTCATCTGACATAGGGTCACTGTATGAATTGACTGCTCCATCCAAAAAAAAATCTATTTTAATTTCCATAATGTAGTCTGCATTCCACAAGCCTACTTACGCAGTGATTAATCTGACACTGTGAAGCTTTGTAAACATGTTGCTACATTTCTGAGACCTTTTTGGTCTTGTATGCATCTAAGAAGTGGAAATGATTTGTATACAGAGTCCTCAAATTCCTCATATTTCATCCAGATCAATTGAAGATCCCCACTCTGAACAGCACATCCTTCCATGTAGGGAGCACACTTCACAGATAGCCTTCATAGTCTTCATTAGCTTCCTCTATAATCTATAAACATGACACTGGCATATCAATAACAGTGGAGGTCTAAACATCATAACAATCTAGTATAGTGCTGTTCCTCTGTTATCACAACTCAGAGCCTCTCACCGACCAATTAAGCGTTGTTTTTGTTAGCCATGCCGCGGTCCTCCGGGACCCGATCAGGCATGTAAATGAACGGGTCTGTGATCAGAAGCAGTGGGAAGTAGCAGGCAGTAGTCTCCGTGTTCACCTTGCTTGGCCTTTGTGTTTGTTGATCGATCAGCTTTAAGAATAACAAACAAATGTTCCTGGACAAAGTGCCCATTAGCTGCTGTGCAATAAGCTGACCCTTGTTCCATATAGATTTTTTTCAAGTGAGGCTTTTTGACAGAAAGGAGAGTGTTTGTGAGACTGTGGTGCTTTAGGTGATCTAAACTCATTTTCTTAGTTTTTAGTTAGTCTAGTTATCAGTCTTAATGTAGAATGACTTTAAGGTTAAAGATTTGAAGTCATTACAAATGTTGTAATGGAGTTGTAGCTCTCGGGCTGGGCTAGTTTTTAAAATATATCTATATATTTTCAAATAATATACAGGAATGATAATATTGTTATAGTTTTTTACATTACATTTCTTTTTTACAGCCGCCAGTATATTTATTTTTCCTCTGACGACTGTCCATCTTCAGCCTGCTCCTCCTCTCTCCCTCTCTTAGCAGAAAAAACCCCCAAACACCTGCTAGCACTGAAATTCACAAGATCTTCATATTATTTTCAACATATTGCCATATAAAAAATAACATTCAAATGTGAATTTTGCTTTTAAATATCCAGTTCCGATCAGTTGACAAAACCTGCTTTAAAATGTGGGATGAATTCAGGCCTCACTTGTGTGGATTGCCTGCCTCGCAGAAGAGCAGCAGCAGTAACTGTTGTCTTCTGTCATCTTTACATGCGAGCAGCACAAAGGAAAGCAGTCTGCATCACTGAGGACCCTTCACATCCCCTTCAGCACTCAGTTCAACTGTTCCCCTCAGGCAGCAGCTTCCGAGTACCATTAGCTGAAAAGAAAACTTACAGAAACTCTTTTCCTCCCACTGCAGTACACTTTTGAAACAAAGCTAGATAAGCAATACTTGTTAACATGCTGCGCATATGTGTTTTTACCTATTTATGGATTTTTTGGACTTAATGTGAGTCTTATTAGTGTGAATGTTTGTATGTTTTTATGTTGCAGTCCCTGTGCACCTTTTAAGAAAAAGCTAAAGACCCAGCTCTTTCATGAATACCTACTAACTTAATGATGATGGTCTCCATATTATTGATGATGATGATGGTAGTGACGATGGTTTTTGTTTGATAACGACGACTTATAAGATGGTTTCTATACTGATTAGAGCTCTCAAGAACTGCCCTCAATGTTGTGCTTTGCCTCTGGTCACTTCCTGTCAGCACCTGTGTGACCAATCAGACTCAAAGCTGATTGTTTGCTCTTACTGACATTTTTCTAGATCCTTGCTTGTGTTGTACTTACTCTCTGATGTACGTCACTTTGGATAAAAGCGTCTGCTAAGTGAATTGTAGAACGTTACTGAGCCTCTATCGACTCTATGTGATAGATGAAAAAGGTTTGTTGAATCTTGAATCTGCAGTACTGCTGTGTGGTCAGACACGTAGACACACTGTGGATGCTGACAACCCGTTTCATAAATACAGTCTTTATCTTAAAACAATATATACTTAAGTATACGACAATGGAGGTCGGAGTTACAATACAAGTGGAATTTCAAATGTGGATCTCTGACCACTTGGCTGAAATTTGTGTACAACCTAAGAGTCGTTGTGTGACTCCTGAGGAGCGACAGTGTAACGTCTATAACTGGCCGACGACTGTTTCATTGCATTGCATAGTCTTTTCCCATCATAAAAGTGATTCATAAAAGTGATTTTTTGAGTGATTCAGTGCTCTACTTTATTACAGTACATTACGAACAGAAGTATTTTATGAGGCACAACATGGTATCATTGTCCTTTGAAATATGTTTACTGTGGACATTTATATTTGCAATTAGATGAAGAAACCACAACAACACTGTTCTGCATCTAGCCGTCATGGGTCACATGAAAACAAACCATCTATACGAGGGACTTGCCCACTTGATAACCCCAATGACTCAATCACCCTGAAAGCTCTTGTGGGTATGGGGAAAATATATCGGCCTGTTTAGTAGTCTTGCAGATTAATGGCCGTAGAGCCTGCTGCTTTCTATATTTTCCATTTGCATGTTGGTTCATTATTGAATTAAACTGCGATCACTCAAGCTAAGAAATACAGTACATCCTGTGTATTGATTTATGGTGGACCATGGTCTTATTTGTCAAGAGTAGAATATTAACTTTTTGATTTTAATTTTGCAATGACAAACTGTTGTGTGTAATATATCCATACTCCACTTTGAATATGATGCTTTTAGTCAACATGAACTCATAAATCATTATTTTGTATTAGGTTGATTCTGTGTTTCTGGTTATGATAAACACATTTCTTTCTCTTAAGTCCTTTCTCTCTGACCAGCTGTATCATGCTCCTTGTCCTTATCCTCTCCTCCCATGCTTTCAGCCTCTGTGTGCCTGTGAGTGGCGTGCATGCTAATTGTGGTAATGAAGGTCACCCCGAGGATCGGCTGGGGGCTCTCTCTGTATCTACAACACTTCCTGTAGGGAAGTTGCTGCCTGGTGTGTGGCTCACCAGGACAACAAAAACACCATATGCTCCCCACCCACCACCTCACACCTTTCTCAGGGCTGCTGCTGAGAAAGTTAATCACAGAGCCCTGAGCTTTGCAAAAATATGCGCGATACCTTAAGAGTCCAGTGTGAGCAACAATCGCTGAATGGGAACAAAGGAATGTAAATGAAGCAAAGTTGTGTTTCTGGCCACCTGATGGATGAAATAATGTCATTTTAAATACTTCAGGGGGAATAATATCCACGATGACTCTGCTACAAAAATCGTATTTTCAGCTATTTAATGTTAAGCGCTCATCAGAGGAACTTGGAAAGGCTACTTAAAAAGATTTATTTTACCTGGAAAATCTTCTTATTGAGATACAAGATCTCTTTTTCAAAAGAGTCTCGGCCAAGGCATCAACATACTTTAATAGCTTCAGACATAGAACAAATATTACATCAACAAATTAGATAGTCAAGCAGAGAAACATGTACATACGCTCGTCAAATTCATCCTGTTTTTAAATCTTCCAAGCTAACTAAATGCTCTACTTTAGTTAGGTAAAAAAAAAAGAAGAGTGAATGTAATAGTTGTAAGAAATCAAGGGTCCATCTGTCTCATATTCTTGATTTAACTGCAACATATTTTAAAGCCATCTGTCTGTTTTGCTGTGGACCGATTTCTCTTTTGCATCTCATCTTAATTTGCACATTTTCATTGCAAAAAGTATTTGCTCCAACTAACACCTCTAAGTGTTCTTCCTCCTTTCAATCTGACTCTCGTTACCTCCTGCCTTTCCTCTCAAACCACAAAGCTGACCCGACACCATCCAGTATGGACCGGTCAGTTACCTCCTGTTGATGTCTGGTTGAAAAGCGTTTATCTTCAAAACGAAAAACTTTTCACATAAAAAGAAAAAAAACATTCTTGTACTGAGCAAGGTGACAATGCATTTTTTAGATTAGCCAAAGGATTCTTACAGGTTTATAAGCTTAGAGAGTTTGGAGGATTTTTCTCAACATGTAATCCTTCTACTTAATCTGAAAAAGCAAGAATCCTGAAACTCTGAGATTCATGGATTTAGCGGCCAGCAGGGTAATAGATAAGAGCTTGGCAAAATGCTTTTCAATTTTCTTTTTAATTTGAACACGGCAGCTGAGGCAACATCAGTGAGATGGAGAGCCTCACAAAGAATATCTTCCTGCGAAAAGCAAAGGAAAAACCAGTGGAAGCATTTTCTGAAACTCTTCGATGAGATATGCAAGTTCTTCAACGACGAGATTTTAAATGGATTCATATCTTCCAAAAATCGAGTAGAATCAGTAGGATGCCAAATGGAGCTGCAAGAAATTCAGTCAGTCTCACAGATGACTGGAGTAGATCCAGAATTACTGTATTACGAATTCAAAAATAGACATTGAATCATAAATCCAGAATCGTTTTGAATCGAAAATAGATTCTGAATCGAATTATGCCCCCCAGGAAATGCAATTCGAATCGAGTTGTGAGACTCAAAAAGATTGCCAGCCCTACTATAAACCCACTTTGGCTAATAGGAAGAGGGTAGTAACTGAAAGTGCTTGGTGTCATAGTGAAATAGAGTCCAGTATAGATAAGTCTTACTTTCACATATAGTTTCTTATTTTGTAAAAGTTGCACTTGTCACACGCGCTGCACTAATGATATAAATAAAATGTATGTCCCCACACATAACTTAATCGTAGCAGGTGTTCAGGCCATCGCCAGGCAGTCAGACAACATGAAATTTAGTGTTCATCAGGATTTAAAGGTTAGACGGGATTTGGACTGGCACCTTGGCATCTCATTCTCTCCAGGCAGCTGTGAGGCTGAACAGCCCGGTGACAGCAGCCTGCAGGGACTCTGGTAGTCTACTGTGGAGACTTCCTCTGTCAGACACTGGGAGGGCCCTGCTCTGGTATTTCACATTAAGGGCATGGCCTAGCACCCCTCCAAGCTCCCTGACAGCGCTGTATCAATACACACTGTGTACTGTTGGACGCCAAGCACACACACACACACTCTCAAACTCAGAGGAGAATATGTGTCTGTTGGATATTTACTGTCATTTATGCATACGAGGAAGCTAATGTCAAAACAACTGCTGAACTTTTTAACTTTTATGTTCAGCTCATGTCACCTGTTTTTAAGTTTTACAAGTGAAGGAAGAACTGAGGCTCTCGTTATTTTCTGCTGCACTCAACAAAGCGGAAGGAAAGGAAGAATGATATCATAGTTTATTATCTTTCTCACAACGTCCAGCTGTTTTTCCTGCTACATGGAACATCATTCATGGCAAGAACAGATGGAAACTCTCTGAATGATGGAAGAAGTTAAACTTTTCCTGTATGTTCATTTTTCATGGAAAAATAGCAATCTGTGCTCCTCGATGACACTTTCTTTTGTGTGTGTGTGTGAAGGCCAGTACCTTCTTCTGATAGGTCAGAGATGGGCTTAAA
Organism: Labrus bergylta; assembly: GCF_963930695.1. NCBI lineage: Eukaryota > Metazoa > Chordata > Actinopteri > Labriformes > Labridae > Labrus > Labrus bergylta. The sequence continues at coordinate 20,809,135 of NC_089212.1, read as the reverse complement.
GTTAACATACTGTATGACACATTGCAGGAAAAAAATGACCTTATTGACCTCCTGTTTGCCCTCAAACTCTGTCAGATGAAAAAAAAAAAGATAGATATCAGTTTCATTTCTGTGATTGCCGTAAGATTGATCCAGGGTGTGGTAAGCATGGCTCATCTCAAAGATAGGCACAGAACAGATGCTCTCCAACAGATCCTCACCTGCTGTATGTACATTGTAAAACATGAAACCTGCAATTTGCATATAGTCTATGTGCACAGCGTTCAGTCAGCCCTGTTTTTTTCCCACCTTCAGCCTTCAGCCTACCCTACTTGCTCTGTTTCTGGAGTGTTAGCTGTACTCTCAGGTTCTCAAACTCACAGGTAAACTTCTGTCTGTATGTTAACATGGTACTATTTCTTTCTGAGGTTAATTAGCTGTTCAGACTTCCTGTCTGGGTCGATCTATTCTGTGCAGTGACCGCGACGCGAGCTGTGGAAACACAACCGGCGCCGTAGTGTACGACGCTGAAGGTGTCCTGTAGATTCTCTGTCATATTTAGTCACAGATGACGTATCCAGACTACAATCATTCTTTAGACACATACTATGACAGTAATCGTAAACTCCACGAGATAGACCCAGGCCTTGTTACAGAGCCGTGTGTCACATTGAGCTGTAGTTGAATAAATCACAGCACAAATGAGTTCCCAACTTGTAACCGTGTATTGATCCAGACCACCCTCTCTTTGTTCTCAACACCTGTTTGTAATGAATTCTTCATCCTCCCCTCCCCTGAGTTACCAAATCATAATGAAAACGGGCTAATGGCTTTAAAACAACAAGAAAGACAAATGGAGAGTGTTGTAGAGTTTTTACAACTCTGTGAATTAGACAAATCTTTTAACCCTCATGTTTTAGGATTACCGTCCACTTTTTGTAACATTTAACAGAATAAATAAGTGTGGGAACAAACCCTCAGTTAATCATCTGCTTTACAATCTCTTAAAATGCACCCATCTGTCACCTTTACGTCATCTCTGTGGCAAAGTTTTGTCTGTTTATCTTTTAGGATTTGGCAAATACTGCACCGCAATGACAGAAAAATCTATCCAGTGAAGCCATATAATTAAATCCTCCTGGACCTAATTTAAGGTTTGTGGCTACAATTGGTGTAGAGGAAATAATCCAAGTTTCTTGAATGAATTGCTTTTGTAATGACTAGGATGGGGTTTTGTAATGACTGGGTTTTGCTGTTGTTCCTGAAGGAGAACCTTGACCTTGAGTACTTTGTGCGTCTGGAAGTTCTAGAGGACACTGTTTTTGTGCGGTCTTCATGGTGCTTATCACCCATGAGGGAGATAAATGGATCCTCTTCACCATCCATCTGTCTCTGGTGACATATCACATCTATCATGTACACTCAAAACTTTGCACAAGTGAAAAGCTTAAACTATTACCCTGAAAAGTTTTCTGTTCCAAGTGAAGCAGTGAATTTGATCCATCTAATTAAAGCAAAACTTTGAGGTTATCAGCCTGTGTGATCTCTTAAAACAAAGGATGAGCTGTCGAGGTCATCTATTACCATGTTATAATGCTGATGAAGTATAGGTTTCTGTTTTAATGGGACCAACGTGTTTTATATGCACTTTCTTCTGTTATGTGTTGTTCCGCGTGATATATGGACATCACTCTGTATTCGATCTTGTCAGAATAAAGTTTGTGGCAGGAGTTGTGAATTAAACTTTCCCCCATTCCCACCACATAAAGACACACTTCTAACAGGAAGTAACTCTTCCTAAAAATAAAAACATAAATAACAAGTAATGTATCCCCCGTTTACAGAAGGTGCAGCATGTTCTTTGAAACTGAAATGACAAACTATCCCTGATGTGTTTTTTTCAGCTTTAACCTGATGACAAGTAGACAGCATATCAAGGCTGAAAGAACAAAGCGCCCCGAGGCAAAGTACTACATGGTGCTTTCAAAAAAACATTCTGCTGCAGCCCTAGAATTGTCTTCCCCTGAATCTACCTCAGAATGCTTACAGTGAAACTCTTCTGTTTTCCAAAGTCTTTCCTCGGCCTCCCCGGGTTCTTCTAACACATGCTCTTTTAGAGAAACATGCACAAGTACAAGAGATAAAGACCTTTGCTAGTATTTTCTCATGTAAATGCATTGCCTGGTGTCATGTCTCTTGTTAAATATCGATGTTCTTATGCTGCTGTTTAAAATGATTTGAGGGCAGCTGGTTGGTGTTTATGTCTCTCTGTACAAATGTTCTGATGAGCTACGTTGTTAAGGACAAGCCTTGTTCACATCACGTGTCATTATGTGCAGTAAAAAAACTAAAATTGTCTAAATAAATCAAAAGTTTTGGGGCAAAGTCAACAAAGCAACAGAGCACCATAAAAGGCAAAGAGAAGAAAAGAAAGAGCTGGGACAGAACAAGCCAGTCGCTGTGTATTTATAAGCAGAGTTGAAGGTGTGTGTGTGTGTGTGTGTGTGTGTGTGTGTGTGTGTGTGTGTGTGTGTGTGTGTGTGTGTGTGTGTGTAGGGAAAGAAAATTAATACAGTAAGGTAGAGGATAAATCACAAACAATCACAAAATAATATGTTAACTATGGAAAGTAAAACGTTCTTCCTGGAAAAAAATGTAAACCCCCACCCGAACAGGTGCACAATCTTTGTGGGGGAAACTCTGCAATCCTTTTGCCTGATGTTCAGTATATCCTAATCTGGGTTTATCTCAGGTCGTATTAGATGCAGACGTTACTTCACTGAACCTTAAAGGGAACAGATGGACCAGGAAATGAGATCTGGAAACAAGCCTGAACTGTATTGCTTTAAGTTATCATTTGATTTCACTTTTCAAGGGTGAAAGGTGAGATTCAGTGGAATGACTCACCAGCATATGATCCAGCTCCACCAGTAATAGAAGTGGGAAAATAGATAAATGACAAGAGTGGTATGATAATAGGTCTGTGATAATAAGCTAAATCCCTCATTTCAAAGAATCAAAGAACAAAAAGCCAGACCACCCAGACAAAAATACTCTTGTATATCCAAAAAAAACAACCCATCAGTGAAAGAGGAAATCCTGATAACCATAATGTTTTAAAAGTTTAAAATGAATGCCATAGGGACCAGGATTATTGTATTAAAGGATATTTACTTATTCTGGTGAGACAGAGAATAAACCGAATACTTAAAAAAGGTAAAATGACACATCCATCTCTGATCTTACCAACAGGTCATCACTTTGCATTTCTTTCTAATGTTCTGTGAGTGACCCAGGTTGGACACTGAGGATGTTTTCAGTTGAAGGTTTCTGTTCCAGGCACATCAGTTTAGGTCATCCCGAAGAAGTAAGTGTTGAGGAATGCACTTTGTTTTGGATGTTTGAAGTCCCGACACATGCGCTGCTTGATAATATCCAGATAAGGTTGTGATGAGGTCTTCATGTATTAACACGCACCAGATTTTTGGCACATACAACAAGTTCTGAACCTTTTAAAAAAAAAAAAAAAAAGTAATCTCTTTAACCTGGAGCTGTGAGATTTTTGTTGCAAAATGTAATAACCTGACTCTACCTCTTTGCTTTAGAGGATTTCTTCATTTAATAAAGTTAATAAATGTAGAAATGCAAAACTAGGCAAATCATGTGAGGTTGGGTTATTGGGGCAATTCAATCAGTTCAACTATTACTTGGCTTGTATGGAGCCTTGGTAGGCTGCTGTGTGCACAATCCGTCTCATAGCATCACAGTAGGGGAGAAGCCTCAGGTTGGTGCCCCAGTGTAATTAAATATTTCCTTGTATCCGTCGACTTTGGCTCTAGAGGAATGTCTACTATGCGGGCTGGGGCCTCGCTGAATAGCTTTGTTATTAAGTGGTCCGAGGAGCACAGGGTGATGTACGAGCTTGGACGCTCCTAATGTGTAATATAGGCCTCACTGGAGATCGTATGTATCCTCCATGGATGTGCACTGGAGCAGGAAGCAAGATGAGAAAGAGAAACACGTCTCACCACCACTGTGCGAAGCCTGATTGGTTTCTTCGCCTCTCTATTGGATGATGATGTTTTCCCTCGGTTTGTCTTTATGGGATTCTGGGATATATTGCTTGGCCTTCATTGTCCTTTGATGAAATCAATGCCTGGTTCATTGTTGGTCTGAAACAATCTGTCATTTGCTATATGGCAAATAAAAAATATAAAGCCTTGGTGTGCACCTGAAATTGTTTCAGTTTTTTTTGTATTTCTAAGAAGTAATTTCAGTGACTTTGTCATAAGACAGTTTGTGACCTTAATAACTGAAACTGAAGCCTTCATTGTACCAATCTTTTTCCTAAATATGTTTTCAACTTTCTTTCTTCAAGCTGTTTCTCTTCACAGTATATACTCTAAATGTAACCCTAACCTTAACCCACCGGCCGGCCTTGCGTATAAAGCTGTTTTAGTCAAAGACTAGAGAAAAGAAGAAGAACATACTCACTGCTTGTATGTGCAATATGATGAGTTAACCAAAGTGTGCTAACATTAGCCTGCTAGCACAACAATGCAGGACACAGCCAATTGCAGTTCGAGCAAAGGACAATTTGTCCGCCGCTTGCGCTCAATCGTGCTTAATCATGGTGCGCTTTAATTTCTAACTCCTTCGTGTGGAGGGGGGTTGGAGGTGTGTCACTGGAGGAAACAGTGGTTTGTTTTGGTTTCATGCTGGTGCTGAAGAGCGACATCTACTGGATCAAAAAGTCGGTCATTCTTCCTTTAAGAGAAAATGTCATAGTGAGTTATGTATTTGCACTGAGTCATAAATTGTCTGCAGGGCATCTCACCAAGCCCTAAACAGAAGTGTTTCTGCCATGCTACAGTTTATCTGCTAAGATGAAGAAAAGTAAAGTTTAGTTAAACTCTTCTGATCAACAGAGGAGCTTAGATCACCTTTTTAATTCACTTATTTATATAATATTGCCATTAATGTTATTTTTCACAAGTTTATTGACGAATGTGAGGATGATAATTGACAGTAATTTTTTAAACACTTGAGTTCATCCTCCGTTGATTAAATCAGCTCTGAGTTACTTTAATGTGAACCGAACTTAAAGAAGCCCTGGTGCATCAAAGGAGAGTTTTCATTTTGGACGGCTGACGCACATGATTCGTCAAGCCTCCAGAATCCTTTTAACGTGTTGTCCTTGGGTGAGTGTTATAATTGGATGGATAGCAGACGTGACTGGAGGCAAAAGATGGCTATGTCTTAAAAAGCTCATTTGGGTTTGGGATTCTTACAGACCAAATGAGCTTAAAAGACAGGGATGACTTCAGTTCCAGGTCCTCAAAGACATCAATTCATTTTATTCTCAACATATGGTTTGAAAGTGATGTGAACATGAGGTTACATCAAGGCCATGTCAGTCAAAGTTAGGTTAATTAAAATGCCGCTTTAGTTAATGTGTAATGGAATTTCATTTCAGCCTTTTTTCCCTACTGGTGTTTTATTATGATTTGAACAGCCATTAGTAGTACCCAGTGTCTATTCCAACTGTGAAGGTTTACAGCTACTGGCAGTGTTGCATGATTGTTGTTTTTCAGGGTGATTAGTCACTTAATTAAAAAACACAGAGGCTTGAATAACATTTCAGACACAAATTATATAACACACAAAAAACAATGCTGAAGAACTTTTCTATAAACATCTTGCCCAGTTGTTATTCAGCTGTGACACATTACTGATTTTTTCAGATATTCAAGTGTTTGTATCGTTCACAAGTTGATAAAACTGAAAGTTGCTGTTTGTTGATTTAACAACCTCTCTTGGAATAAAGATGTAGGCATTAGGGATTCATCTGAACTCAATTATAAACTAAACGTTGAAAAAATGCAGCACTTTCGGTTTTAAGTCAAACACATTTCATTATAATTTGCATATTAAACTTGTTGTGTTAGAGTCTACATTAAGTGTTTCTTTTCTGTTGTGTAAACCCGATGGTGTCTGTATCTGTTCCATGAGTATCTCGCCCCTCTCAGGGGTTGAACGAAGCTGTTCTCTTTTCTATAGCTATTATTCACCATGATATACGTGCCATGCGTCCATCTTACAATTGGTGCCTCGACTCTGCTTGGACATCATCCCTGCCTGAGGAGGCCTTGTACACAGCATTCACTGTTTTCTAACCCATGAATACACTGTAGATTCTTTTGTCACAGGACGTTGCCAGTCTAGACAGAACTGCGTTTCATTTGAGTGACAGCTTCTGTCTGATGATTACAATGTGTTCAAGCTCAGGCAGGGCAGCTTTAAAATAGACCTGTAATCACAGAGCAAGACGGAGAAAGCTGTGAGACATGGCCTCAGAGGATGGTTCTTAAACACGCAGCAAAATTAGTCCTGGAATGCACACTCCTTAAATGGTGACACTTCTATGTGGTTTCTTTGTTATCATTTCAAGATTTAATGTCAACTAATGGTATTAACAAACCTTTTTCATTTTTACTTCATTTGTTTGAAGTGTGAAATAAATGATGAGTCTTAGATGAAGGCATTGTCATAGTGTGTCTCTAAATAAAATGAACTTAAACTGGATACTGTATGGTACATTCTTTGTAATAAACTAAAAACATTGCCAAAGATAACTTCCAAAAGTTTAATTTATCTTTAAATAAATATAGAATTAGTTGAAAGTTACTTCATCCTCTCTCTCTTTATACAGAAAGAACAGCAAGAAAGGAGTTTTTAGCTTTTTCTTGCCAACCAACCTAATCATTTATTGTCATGAGACTGATAATAATTCATGGGGATTCATGCATTTAGTTTTTCCACACACATATCATCTATCCCTTTAGGTCATATCTGGTCCTCAGCCAAGCCAAACAAACAGTGCATACTGTATTTCTTTGTAGCCGAACACTTTGTTCATTAGTATTTCTTTCTGTCTGAGGAGTTTCAGAATGTCTTTGACTTTCTGTTTACTGGGATCCAGCTACGAGTCAATATTGTATCTGACGCGTCCTCGCTTGCTGTCCCTGAATGAACCCGGCCAGGTGCAAGCCCCTTCTTCCCAAGTGTAGTTGATGCCTTGCAAATGAGACTGCCATGGCAACCGTGTCTGCTTATTGTCAGAGCATGGAGCCAATTGACTGCTAACGGAAGAGGTCTGATTTGTGAAGAGATCTTTAGCCCACCTGGCTAAGAACAAGGCTGTGACGGCTTCTTTGAAGTAGGACAGATGGGAAGCAAATGATTAAAAACACACTTTCATCTTGTAAGCTTGACTACTCAGGTATCCTGAACTGTATTTAAATTTTGTAATACAAGCAACAAACTGTTTAGGGGCGAAATAAAAGGTAACAGCGGTTATTGAAATGATTTACCACTGGGTTTGTGCTACTTCAGAAGGTTAACAGCAATTGGTATAAGTAGATGTTATCAAATGATCTGTAAAGAGTGCAAAATATCAGATCACTTTGTCTGTAAGTGTGGGCTGTGTATTATAAATGTCTAAGTACATGTACTTTTCATATAATTCTCCATGTTTAACCTGTAAATTAGAGCATAGATCGAGCCCAAAAAATCCATCCCGAACCGACCTGAGCCTGTGCTACTTCTCTCTGTTTTAACTGTACTTATGGGCCAGACTTTAACCCATATATTTAATTTTAGTAAGTTGTCTTTTTTATAATTAAAATGTAAGTTGTGTGAAAGAATGAATCAGTTCAGATAAGATGTTAATGAGTGAATTCTTACAGAGAGAAAATAACTTTTATATAAGACCTGAAGACCAACCTGACCCAGCCTGGCTTGGGCCCGAGGGACATACTGACGGCTCGGCCAGAGAATCTAACCTCTTTTGTGAATTGAATTACTTCACTTTCTCTTGGTGGGTGGCTCTTGAAACCAGCAAGAATTCTAGGAAACCCGGTGCCTCTCTGACTGTACGTTTACACGTCATCTTCCATATCTGATGTGATCTCTTGTTATTCTGTGGTTTGGGATTTTCATATCTCCTCTTGGCTGGCCCAATATGCTGATGCTTACCTTGTTTCTGGCTGGTGGATGGAGACTTTGGGGAAGCATCAATGTTGACAAGAGGATTAAGTTGTATTATATGAGGAAGTGGGAGTTATTAATGTTATGCCCGTGTCGGTGGTCCTTCTCCTTACTCTGTTAGCTTTCATAGTGTCTTTGGCAAGCTCCAGTATTTCTCCATGAACTCCAGAGTTATTCTGTACTTGTTCAGACATTGGTGGTACTGGACTGGATTTATTTTAATAGTGCTGTAGTCAGCATTTTCACCAATGTTTGTATACACTTATAATCGACCAACTGCACACTTCTCACATGATCATTTACTTAATAGTTGCTTTAACTACATTTCCATTCGGAGCTCAAATTTCCGTCCTAACAACCACAGCTATGATAATATTTCCTTGAGGGAATAGTGATCCTGAGAACGTTTCCTATGCAATGTTAGCAGTCTGTGTACAGTATGAGCTTCCGCTCTGCCGCAGCGTTTGCACTTAGCCAAACACAACAAGGGACTGATCCACTGGAGGAAGTGAGAGCATGTCACCATCAGAGTATGAGAAAGGAACCCCAGCATGGCCTTCCTCTGACAGCCCAAATGGAAACAATGGCTTTAGCAGCCTTTCAGTGTCTCTCCTTGTTCCTAGATATTATGTAGCCCAGTGGTGTTTGCTCATTCTTATGTAAACGTGAAGTCGGTCAGGGAGGCAAGTCATATGCAGTTTCGTATTTGTTCAAACTCAGTTAAAGTACATGACTAAGGAAGCGCTGTGCTAATCAGCATTGAGGTTCTCATATCATAGTGGTTCTGGAGGAGTGGCATGTAGGAGGTTGTTGACTAGTTTGGTGGCAGTTTAGCTCAAAAAAGGTTTACAATACGGTCAAAATTAGAAGCAAACTTTGCCTATGAATCTTTTTATTTCTGTACAAACATTGGGTAGACTAATATCATTTAGTTATTATAATAATATATCACAGGTGTTCAGGTTAATGCAAGGCAACAGACTAACTTTTAGTTTTGACTATAAAAGAAAGGTTTGTTGAATCAAGAATGAATTCCACAATCAAAACTCACATTTCTATACTGACATCCATCAAATCTTCAACTTCTCTCTCTCCCCCTCATAAATAAAGTCCCAAACAATGCCTCTGTCATTATTTCCTCTTTGAATTACTTCTCTAAACACACTCAGAGTAGCACTCAATCCACTTGAGGTTTCATTTCAGTTGAAGCACTTGAGTAAATGATTTCTTAGAGGCATGTCCTTGATTGCTGTTTCAATAAAGCCAGCTCCTCTAACTGTCAGTAACACTTCAATATGCAGGGGAGCAACTCCAAAGAGGTGGGAGTCAACTCTCCTGAATATGAAATAGATGTTTGAGAGGCTCAAAGGCGTCTGGCAGTTTGATTAAGACCTCTGCGTTGATGCGTTGACGACTAAGCTCCACGGCCTTGAGAAAGCAGCTTTTCTTTCACGTTATTCACGGATGTTCTAAGACGTCAGATCTCAGGGAAATGTCTAAAAGATAAAATGCCAAACAGTGCCAACAGATTACGTCTGAGCATACAGTAAAAGTTACTCCCAAAACCCTAACCCTAATGGAGAAGTCAGTCATAGGTACTTCTTTTCTTCTGTTTGTGCTGTACAATCTGCTGCAGGCACAACACTTACAGATCAGTAACATATGGCTTTGTACAGTGTATTGTAATAGGTTTTTTTCAAATCTCCATTCCCTTCTGCTTTAAGTTACAGCAAATTTAACGACAAAGCGTAAGTGTTTGTGTGCAGCTTGGCATATTCTGCTAGAATGAAAGGCAGCGCATACTATCAACATAGACCTGTGCTAAAAGTTAATACAAAAAATTAACACCTTAAAAAAGTTGAAGATATTGGGCCTTGAGAACTTGTAATAGACATTTGTTCCAAATATGTGACATTTTCAAGGCCAAGCTTTTTTTAATTGATACTGAAAAGAGTCGTAAGTATCAGCTTCATACATTATCGGGTGTTTCTGGAAGGATTTGATGGAGGAAAAGTTTGTATCTTTAAGCTGAATTCATAATCTTCTACTCTTTTATCTCTCCACTACCAATCATCATTTTACCAAGGGACAGCAATAAAAGCCCATTTCTCCTTTATCAGTAAGAGGAAAATAATGGTTCGACTGCTAAAGTCTATCATCTGCAAACAACTGTAGCTCAGAAACAAATTATTCCTGCTGTGAATTGGATGACCTGAGTTTCTAAACTCCTAGTTTTCAACACATTTGTTCATTACATCAAGCTGTCATCCTCTTTATGAAATTCTCTGGCTTAACAAGCTTCTGTTAACCTCCTCTGTGACCCCAAACAGATCCGATCATTCACTTCATCTGCTCGACATGGTAGTGGCGTTCTCTTTGATAATAAAAGTTTAAAAGAAAAGATTGGAAAAGAATTACAGCCTGCCAATGTCTGCCTGCATTGTGTGAGTCTAAACCCTGCTGGACCTCGAGTATTGACTACAGCTGTCTAAATGGATACACATAACATCCTGAAAATATCACCTGATATAACACTCAGCCTCACCTTTGTTTTCAAAGTTCTATCCAGAAATGGGCGTGGTAAATCTTTCCCAAACCAAACGTGAACATAAGTCAGAAGTGTGCAATAACATCGCAACTTGCAGGAAAGCAAGAAGAAAACAGACGAAAGGGTGAAAGTGACCCAAAGATGACCCCCTTTAGGAGATGACACAATGGCCAATGTGGGAGAGCGGATCTAGAGGTCCACTGCAGAGGTTGAAAAACCAACATTAGTGTAGAGGTACAAAGGGTTTCACTATCCAACCACACACACTTTGTTTAAACAAAGGGCAAGTGGGCCAAACTGAGGACAAGATGATGTCATTGAACAGGAGATTAAGTTAGAAGGATTATTTGGTATCATGGCATCACCTCAGCTTTATAGTTATGTACATAAAAATGTATCTTATGTTACCAGCCTTTTAGAAAAGCTTCAAAATATGAGAACATTCCTCCAAGAATCAGCAGGAACAGACTGATCCTTTCTTACCTGGATAATGTAAATATTAGGAACCACCGAAGTATGATATTGCATCAAATCATAAAACTTTGCAGTACCTAATGAAGTTCAAATGAAAGCGCAGTGTTTTTGTTGGGTGTGTTGTCATTATGTCCAATGTTTCTCTTTGTGCGTTATTGTTACCTGCTTTGATTTAGTCAGCACTGCAGCAGAAGAGAAATGGGTTGTGTCCAACAAGGTGTGAAAATGCGGAGCAATTTATTCTTTCACAGGAACAATTTAAACAAGTGTTTGTGTTCTCCAAACCATCGGTGTGGAAAATGTTCTTCATGTAGCCGGGACACTGGAACTCATTGCACACATTGCACAGAGTACTTTATGTAAGATTAATGCTCACAAATTAACAGAGTGGGTAGAAAAGCAGAATTAATCTGTGTCTGTTTATGGTCTTTGTTTTAGAACTTTATATTTAATGTCTTTGTTGTTGTTGGATAAGAGTGAATATATCACCTTGTCTCAGCCATGTTTATTCTTGGCTCGAATATTTAATATATATATTGGTTCATCTTGTGACCTTAACTGTGTATTTATCCAAACCTTAACTTTCTAGATATATGATAAACATGGCTATAGTTACATCATATTGGTATATTAAATAACTGCTGTAAAAAAAACTTATCAGGTGTGTTTTATTGTTTTGTTTCCACAGTTACAAATAAGAAACCGTCCCACGTATCCATAACTAAAGTGAAGCAGTTCCAAGGATCCACTTCCTTCATGAAAAGATCCCAGTGGACAGTTGACCAGCTACGGCAGGTCAACGGCATTGACCCAAACAAAGTATGGAACTTTTATGTCTGCTATTCACTTATTTCATATTTCCATTTAAAAAAAAGAAAGAAAGAAAAGCAGGCAACAAAAATAAAAAATCTTTTCCCGTCTGGTATTCTCTCCAAGGACTGTCCAGAGTTCGACCTGATGTTTGAAAATGCTTTCGACCAGTGGGTCGCTGGATCAGCAGGAGAGAAGTGCACCTTCATTCAGATTCTCCACCACACCTGCCAGCGCTACAGCTCCGCACGGAAACCCGAGTTCATCAACTGTCAGTCCAAACTACTGGGGGGTAAGAAAAGTGAAAATAACCCTCTGTGCTAATTGTTCTTCGTTAATACTTCTTGTTGGCACACAGTGGCACTTCAATGCCAGACTGTTGTCATACTGTGCTGTAAGCCAGTCTGAAGCTGATTATGCATGATGACAGCCAGCACCTGGTGCCTATGAAAATGCATGCTTATTCCTCGCACACAGCATCTGTTGAGCGCTCTGCTAAAGTGAGGTCAATGAGGATGGCCAACAATATGTGTCAGCTATGACTCAAAGCATCTGACACTGATCAGCTGGTTTCAAGCACATATACAACACTAAATCATTAATTTATGTGATGTTGACACATTTCATTCTGTGCCTGAAGTGTAAGACACATTTTTTGAAATTGCTTTCCACCCTTCATAATATTATTAAACATCACAGTAGGAGCTCAGGCAGTTCTTTAACCAATGACACGGTTAACAAAATATGTGAAGCTGTGTAAAAACATCGGATACTAACCTCTCCCTTCATTGAACTTAATACTGACTTCATGACACACTAATAAATAATATAGGCTGATCAAACAAAGTCAAAGTAGAATTTCATTGTTCATTGTCAAACCACATAAATGGACACTTCCTGGCTACACATTGTGTTTGTTATTTGAGAAGGGAAAGCTTTTGGTTGTGGTTTCTCTTTCCAGTAACCAAAGCAGCAACCTCAGCAGCTTAATCAGATATTGATCTGTTTATCTCTGCAAGCCACATCTTTGAGAACAATTTAACCTGTTGTATTATTCATGGCATTATCTATGGAAAAACATCCCTAAATATGTCTCCTACAGCAATAACCTATGATTGATATTTTCAAAAAACACTGAATTAGTGTACTTTGGATGATTATGGATATTTCACTTTAAATAAAGTATTAGGGTTAATTTATGCTTCCTTTAAATATGAACATAGATACATGTGTTTTAAATTATATGAATGTCATGACCAATCTATACTCCCACATGTCCTTTACGTTTGGATGAACGTTTCAGGGCGTGCAGTCTTGCAGGGACCTTCACTATTCCTTCACTGCCCTCCGACTGACATTCAGTTCCAGTCTGATCTCCACCCAGCTGTTCTGTTGTAGTCGTCCGTCCCTTTTTGTAGTTCCTAACCAACTTGCACAAACTTTCCTCTGGAAGTTCTGCCATTTTCCAAAGTATTCTTCCTCGCTGTGTTTTGCTGGTCGTGCTTGAGCGGTTGGCTTCACTGCTTCATAGGTATCCGTAAGCTTTCAGAAAACTTGCAGAAACACAGACCAAATTAGGGCAGAGTAAAGACAAAAGTCTTCATCCGTATCTGTATGTGTATCAGACATAGAGCATCACTCAGTCTGTAAACTGGTAACACACACTTTTAATCGCAGATTTTGTGGCATCTCATTGTGAAAAAATTGCTCCTAAAAGTATTCAACATAAAAGACAGTGAAGACTTTAGTAACTTTCAATGTTCAATTTGTCTTCTTTCTCTTTATGTATGAAACTCACTTTCTTCTCATTAATAATACAGATGTTCATTCTCTTGAAATTTCTGTAAGGTTGCCTTGACCTTCCTCCTACTCTGACAACCATTTCCATATTTAACTCAGTTAAACTGACCCTGGTGCAGACCATCTTCTCTTGTGTAGGAGGGAAGGTAGTAAAGCTCTGTCGAGCTCTGAACCCAGAGATCTTAAGAGTAGGATGGATAATGCAGTGACAAGGTTGCATATCAGCAAATACTGCCTTAAATGGAACTGGAAATTACACTTACATTTTTTTTTTAATTGCACAAAATCCAATTAAACTGATGGACAATTATCCGATTCATTGAACCAACCTAGATGTCTTTGTTGGGAATAAGAAATTCACTCATACACATCCAAACCTGTGGATTGTGGATCCCTGGATGTATTGTGTGTAGTGATTTGATAACAGACTCCAGGCTCTCAGTGAGGGGTGGATACTGTGTTTGATGGATGGAAAAGCTGACAGTTTTCCAAGCACATCGTAACAGGAAGAACAGATAGGATGCCAGCCTGCTGCCAACTCTGTCGACTCCAGTTTAAGTCTCACACCAGTGCAAAACAAAAATCATGACGCTGCTCAGGTGTGGGACCATAACTGTGGGAGACTTAACCTGCAGAATCCTCTGGGATGGCAGCCAACAGACAAACCCTGAAGGTAGAAAGTTATGCACATAATTTTGCTGATAAACCGTCAGTACAATAATTAAGTTACCAAGAGAGTACTGTATGTTTGATATGGATCATAAACTGAATGAACAAAACAGGACAGGAGTGTAACTCATAAATCTCTGTTTGTTTCCCCGTGTGAGTACTAGAGCTGTCATAACGATGTCATCAGTGGTGTGTGGATGCCAGCAGCTTTCTTGCTTGAGCTTAATCTTGCTCTGTTTCCCCAGGCTTATCACGTTACTACAAGAGGTCCTGTCAGTCTTAAGTCCCACATGGTAATAGACTGCAGACAGGTGCCAGCTTATTCAATGCATTGCATTTAAGGAGCTGAGGCCATGATGCAGAACGGTTTCAAATTGAACGTCAGATTGAATTTAGATCCTTTAAACGTTTTAGTATCTTAGATGATTTATTTCCGTATGCTTGTGTCTATCTCCATGTCCACACCCAGGCTCTCTTTGGTTGTGCCAAATACATTCATGTTGCACTGTTAAGAGTGTTTCAGATGAAACCACAGTGAGGTGATACCGCAGAGTTTTAGACTCCCTTCAGAGAACAGGAAGTAGATGCACACGCGAATGTTTGCGAGCCCTAATGTTGCATATAATTGGTCAGGAAATAAAACAGCTAATTTTCTAATTGCCTCAGTGTCGATTTGGGCTGCTGGCCACACTGTTTACACCACTCTGCCCCAATTCTCACCTGAGCTTTTCTGCCTCACTGGCATCTAGCCGTGAGTTGTTTCTCAGCTAAAAAAAAAAAAAAAAAAAAAAGTGGATGCTTTTTAATCGTCAGCATTAGGGGACAAACTGTCTCTGTAATGTTAAATGATTTTCATTCTTCTAGAAGGTTACAATCAAGACATCTGTCAAGTGTAAAACAGTTTAAATATGAACTAATTTAACAAACATTTTCATTAATATGGCAACCAAGTTAAAGTTTCTTAACTCAAATTAACAATTACATTTAAATAAAATGTCCAATAATAAGTCAATAACCACTTTCATCAATTTATGCATGAAAATAACCGACAACTCAAACCATAATACATGAGTCATGATGTAAGAATCCAAAAAGCTTAACCCCCTCTTCAACATTTCTTAAATTATGCCATGTTTTGATGATCAATGCTGATAATGACCTTTTGATATTTTCTCATCACAGAAGACCAAGGTGTAGATTCAGTCTTTTTGCGCTGCAGGGTCTATTTGAACAAAAAGAGGAAAGAATTTGTTGCACACCACACTCATCTACTAAGACAAGGTAAGCCAGTAATATAGTACACAGAAATACCTGGACTCAATTTAGTTGTTACTAAAAAAGGTGTTGAGCTCCTAAAGAAATCAAGCTGGTTTATAAAGTTTCCTCGGGCTAAGGTAGTCAAATATTCTCCGTACTAACAAGTGAAGAGTCACAGTCATATTGAGGTTTAATGAAATACCACAGAATCTTTCAGACATGCTTCAAACTCTTGCATGTCTTGCATTTGTTCGTCTAGAAATCAGTCGTTCAGAACTATAAGCAAAAATGAAATAAATGTAAAAAACCTCTACTGCATATGAACTACATGTAACGCAGCTCTATTTAGAAGCTGCATAAGGAAATTCTGACTTAGGTAACTGTGGCCTTCTAAAAAGTTTGACAGAAAAAGGGTTTTGAATGAAGCCTTTTCTCTAATTTCTGACATGAGGACTCTGCTACTGGCTCTCATGGACTTATATTTGACTTGGTTGTCATAGCCGTGAATCATTAGTTAATATTTACTCACACTTTTGTCTTTGAGTAGTCAGAAGACTAGAAAAGCGCTATACAAGCTCAAGTCCATTTACCATTTAAATCACATTTTGATGAACAGGGGCAGTACAACGGTAGAGAGCTTTTTTTCCAAGAAGATATCTTCAGTATTCTGAGCTTCCGTGTAGTTTTCCAAAGTGGTCATTTAAGCTTAATCAGGACTATAACTGACAAAATAATGTCTGTTTAATTCATAGTGTGATGCTGACGTTTATCTGCTGATTAAGCCGCCTGAGAAGACGCTGTTCCTGAATATTTATTTTTCTGTCTGCGTTAACTCTGCTCTGTGGTACATTCAGTACAGAACGTCCACGTTGTCCTCATTGGTGTCTCTTATCAAGCTGGTTAAAAAAAAGCTACAACGAGATACTTGGACTGAACTGCAGGCCAAACTGAGCCACCAAGGTCAAACCCTTTTCCAACATGAGAAAAATATTCAGCGATGAAGTGATGTCTCAGCTTCTCTCCAACCTTAGAATTGAAGTCGTCTTTGAGATTCACATTCAGCTCACTACAAAGCTAAAAGGATACATATATTGATAATAAGGTAACTAAAACCAGGATGGAATGACAACATAATACAGACTTAAAACTAGTTATTAGTTTGGGTCATGGTCCTGTATGCTTGTGGTGTTTGGGACAGGATAAGTTCTTTAAAGACAATAATATAACAGTAGAGTGAATACACAGTATATATTTCAATAGGAAGGGGTGGGGAAGGAAATGAGGGCAATGTACAGATTGCTTAATTATTTGGAAAGCACAGACAGAAAATGAGATCTACACCGCACAGGAGGTCAGGGAGCGACCATTGAACGGGAGAAAGGGGGAATGAAGAGCACAGAAGAGAAGTGATGGGATAAAAGGCTATTGAGAGATAATAGACGTGTGTCATAAGTGCCGGCGGGAGTCGTCCTTTCTGGTTGAACTGCTTCTATAGTTTCAGGATGCTGCTGCGGATAATGTCAAGATTTGCATTTATTAAACCGAGGGAGGGGGGGGCAGGGGTCTATCTTGTAGTAGGAGCTGTAAAGCTGTTTCTTCAGTCCCCTATGAGTTCGATTTACATGAATCATCTCTTGCTGAGTATCTCTGTGATCTCAGAATGGTTCTTGAAGTCTCGGCTTTATTGATTGAAAACTGGCCTCCTAAAGGTCTCTGTGCATCGGAAAGCGACTCTGCAGAGAAGCTTGAATTTTTTTGTTTTGATCCCCTCCTCCTGCTTTGACCTTGGTGAAAGACATCTCAACACAATCTTAGAGCAGAGAAGGATTAAAGGAGGAATGTTTTGAATTATTGAAAGACTTGTTTCCGCCTTGGCCTTCATGCCATCATGATGATTTACTGTGTAACCCTTTATCATACTTCAGAGCTTTATACCTCAGATTCTCAGAAAGTGCTAGAGTGGACATCCATTTGATTACTTTAAATGAATAAAAAAGATGATTTATCACTACACACTCCAAAACATCTTTATAGTTGTAGCTGGGTTGGAATTCGACATTATAATCCAGTCGTGATAAGTAAGTTGTGTAAAGCAGAGGTGGTATTCATCACACACCTCTTTATCTACTTTACTGGGTGCCTGTGTTTGTGATCACTTCTAGCAGCAGTAACACACAGCAGCATACTTGTCAACAGTAGGAATATCTGATGTTGTTTGTCCATTTTGTGAAAAGTTCTTAAATCTGCTGTAAAACAAGCAACTGTGTGTTTTCACATTGTCAGCCTCCTTATTGCAGACACTGTGGAAAGACGCTTGAAAATAACAGCAATTACTGGGTACTCAGGAGTCAAGAGGCTGTGGTAATGCAGGTTAAGCTGTGAGTAGGCTGGGGATCATTTACAGAAAACCCTCGATAAAGTGATTCATGTGTTTCTCTAGATGAGTAACAGTCGCCCTAAAGCCCCTCAGGGTAATCAGGAGACTTTCTGATGGTACTTGTTGAAGAGCAGACAAGTATGTGCTCTCTTGATACTTTACAGAAAGTAGTCTAAGACACTCTCCCTTCAAACACCCACACACACATTATACCTCACAGCATAACCCCCAATTTCCACGCTACTCCCTCAGCGCTGGACACTACACTACATTCTCCGCCAGTCTAGTCAATGATTGTGTTTCCACAGCGAGCGTTTCCACTAGTCTGATCCGTTTCAAATAGTTTTCAACCGAGTATGCTGCAGACAGAATATAACAACCCGGACAGGAAGTCAGACAGGGAAACGCACAAGAGGCGTCCTTTCAATTTCAAAATAAAACACCCTATACGGACTCACAATTGTATTTTTCCATCATTTTATCAACATTACGTCAAAACAGGCACCAAACAAACAACATATCATCCTCAGAAAGACAAAACAAAATGTTGTTTGCATGTTTTTCCCTTTTATTCCAGCGTGATCTCGTAGTTCTCCTGTGATGTGTGTGCAGCCGCTCATTGGCTGCGCTCACGTTCCTGTAACGGTTCCAGCGGGGCAAAACCGTGGCGCTAACGGACATTGTGGAAATTGGGGGTTAGCGCGGTGATAACATCAGAGTGGAAATGCTAAAGGCACTGTAGCATGTACTGATTGAATGCATTTTTGTGCGTCGCTGTGTAGGTTCTTGAATTGAATTATCCTATCTAATCAATTCCATATGCTCTGAGAGCAGATGTGGCTTGGCTGTCAGGATTCTGTGAAGTGTATCCGACATGTTCCTGTTGATAACCATCAGATTGTTTTCAGCAGCCCAGCCTCTAATCTACTGCTTACTGCAGACCAGGGAGAGAAGAAGTCGACTTTCAATGAACTTTCCCTCTTCCTTTGTTATGTTTGTTTTTGCTCAAAGTTCCTGCTTTCTGCAGTATTTTGGAGCCAGAAAACAACTTGCCTTTTGTTCTTTCTTCATTGTTAAACAAACCCTGTCTTGTAGTGATATCAGGGGGTACTGCAACAAAATTCCTCCTGCATTGTTGAGAGAGGCGTGTCAGGGATGGACAAGGTTTGTCCTCTTTCTGTGGGTTATTCTCAGTCAAACATGTCAGAAGACGCAATCAGACATAAGCTCCTCTTTTAGATCTTTCAGTGTCTTGTACCTCATTAAAATGCTGACAGTAATTAATACCAGTGAGCTTCCTCAGCGACATAAAATACCCGCTCTTATCCCAAATGATAACAGTGATGGCTGATCTGCTCACCAAGATTAAGAGCTGGGATCACAGCGTTTGGCACCACAAAACATAATCTACTCCTACACGTTTCATTCAGTTCCTGACGCTGCAGGCTCCCTCCACCCTGCCTTTCTCTGTAATTACATTCTCCACTGGGGGAGCCCACGCCGCAGCCTGCTGCTGATCAAGGAGAATGGAGGGAAGGAAAGCACCAAAGAAAGGGGAAAGGGTGTGCAGACAAACAAAGGGAGATGTTTGCTGCGTGTACAGTGTGTTGGTTGATGATTGAAGTGTTACTCACCGGGGCTGCACAGGAGGAGCGGATTAAGAAGAATCTTTATAAAGAGGGTCTTAGATTTTTTAGAGAAAGGACACTTTCATACTAACAGAGGCAGAGCAGGGATGCGTTGAGCCGATGTAGAGTGAATTCATCAGACTTGAACTTGTCCTTCCTTGTGGCTATACAGTTTTGAGTTGAGGAGGTGAATACTGCATCTTCACTGCAGCTTTGGACTGATTGTATTACTTAGACTTTTGATAAAATAAAGAAGGGATTCTGTCAGGTATGAAGCCTATTTCACTGCTCAGTGTTTCCTACACTATGAAGCGGTACTTGTGGTGGCGAGGGGCGGCTATTAAAAACTGTAAAATAGGGGTGAATGATGGCCTAGCGTTTATTTTGCACGCCCCTTGGAAAGAGGCTATAGTCCTCATTGCAGCGTCTTGGGTTTGAATCTGACCTTTGCCCTTTGCTGCACGTCATCCTAAACTCTCTCCTCCTCCTGTGATGTCCATAAAAGGCAGATAACTTCGATAGATAACCAAATCAAATTAACATTAGTTTGGTTATCTAGTAGGTCAGGCAATATATTTGGGTTATTGTGATCTTTTGAGATTTGGCCTCTCCTCTGCATTATGTTTTATAAAGATGCCTCTGATTTTGAAATGTTTCACTTCTTGTTCGGTAATCACAACGGGTGATACATGTATGGACGAGGCTTATGTAGTATATAGAAACGATCCTAAACTGAGAGGGCAGAATGCAATTCACAGCAAACACCTGCACAAATGATTAAAATAGCGGTATGATAAAGTTCATATTATAAATGAGATGCATTGACAGGAGGGACGTTCGGGAAGATGTGTCTCTCTCTCTCTCTGATCACCTGCAGAGTGTGTGTCAGATGTTCCAGGTTATCAGATGCAAGGCTCGGATGGCATCCTTATACGGATAATAAAAAAAAAAAAGAGTTTGCAAGTATACTTGAGCGATTGCAAAATACTTGGGCAGCTCGCCCAGGTATTGTCTATGTGTGGGAACCACTGCTGTTGATACAGGTGTGGTTGCAGTGTACAGTGTGGCATGCAGTCTGTTACATTACTTGAATTCCCTGACTGTTTCACAGCCTTGTGTTTGGGCATGGTGTTTTCATTTCCTTTTGTGTGTGTAGATATGAATACATGAACACCTTTACTCACTCTGTCTGCTGCAGCACGGCTGTCTTTACACACAAACCGCTTTGACTTTGTCAAGTTACTTTTTTTTTTTGTTGAAGGAACACCAGCTGGCCTCGCCGTCTGCTTTTGTGCTGTCAACTGCAGGGGAGCCATCCCAATTACCTGTCAGTCAGCCCTACCTGCCTGGATGCAGCGGGACACACACTCCCTGTATTGTAGTTTCTTTTGGGAGCCGATAGAATCAGACTTGTCAAATCTTTATACACTCAGTTCCTTCAAGCTTTGCTCAGACTTTTTCCTTCCCCCGATAACTTATTTACTGTATATTTGAGGATATAGACCTTGGAAAAAATCGAATCTTCTCAGTGTGTGTTGTCCTCATCTCAAAGTCAGGTACAGGAGTAGAGAGTGTAACTCTGCATTATTTAGTATAATAAGCAACACCACCAAATCAATAATAATCGCTAACCCCTGCAGCTTCGTTGTTTTCTGTAATTAAACTCAACTTTGTACACAGCAAACAGAAAGTCTCCAGGGGTAACAGGTCACATGGTCAGAGAGCAGCAACTCTTAGAACATTTCTGATTTTTTTTTTCCTAAACTAATGTGCTGACAAATTCATCAACATAAAAATGCACCCAACTGGAACAATGCAACTGAATTGCCAATAAAGAGATAGCAGCAGGAAGATTGCTGTTCTCAGTCTGCTGGCTAGTGTAGGACATAACGGCAGCGCTCCCGACGTGCAGTAGATTAATGGCTTGTCAGTGGAAACATCCGCAGGGCTGCCACGGCTATCAGAAGATGTGTTCTCTGTCTTATATCCACCACTGGGCCTCCAGAAGCATATATCCTCTCTCTATTACACTATAGTTTAGCAAAAGTGAGGGGTAATCGCAGGGCTGGCATCACAAGTTCAAAACTGAAGAAAAGCAGCGCTGAATGTTTGCAGGGGGTGATACTGTCTTCAAAAGAGACAATAAATCTGGTGCTGCATGTCTTGCTGTTGCTCACTTTGATGTTTGAAAAGGTTAATTTCACTTGATCTTTACTTGACATAAATCTGCGCTGAAGAAATCTCATTAGCCGCCTTCCCACGTTGCACCTGATGGATGCCATTTACATCATGTTGTCTCCGACTGTTAGCACAAATGCTGAGAGTCACTGATTGAACCAGCTAGTCTCCTTATTCACAAAGGAATAATAATAATGTCTTTCTCTTTTGTCTTTTCCTTTCTCTTTGTGTCCTACTTTGTTTCTCTTCTCTTTGCTGTGCCCCCCCTCCCCCCTCCCCCCCTCCACCTTTTATCTACAGGTAACAGTATACTACACTCAGCTGCAGACAGCGTGACAAGCGCCGTACAGAAGGCCAGCCAGGCTCTGAATGAGCGCGGGGAGCGATTAGGCCGGGCCGAAGAGAGGACCGCGGACATGATGAACAGCGCTGAACAGTTCTCTGTCACTGCGCAGAAGGTGAGGCAATATGTTAGCAAGATACATCACAGGGGAGATCCTCAGGGTGGGCTTACTGTGTGCATTTTTTATACAGAGCAGAATACCTCGTCAGGATTTTAAAAGTCGTTATTAGTTCAGCCGTGAGATCAAACATCTTACTTAAACCTGAGGATGTCGTACGAGTCGCTTTACTCCGACTCGAGCCTCTCAGCTGTGCTGCTTGCTGCTCTCAGAAGATAATCGCTTTTTTTTTTTTTCTTCTTCTTCTTCTCCCTCCCTCATTTACTCTCTCTTCTTTTGTGCTCCTCTATTGGGTGTTCCCTCATCCTCCATGTATCTCATATCTCTTGTTTTTCAAGAAAACTAATTGCATGCTGTGTAATGAGGCTATTAACATAATATCTTTTTTTTTTGTTTTTTTTTTAACTGCAAAACACAAGAAAATCTCTCTGCTTTGTAACGAGTGCACCTACAGTAATAATGTGACACAGTATCTCAGACACGCCTGTGTTTTCAGCTTGGCTTCCTCTGTCATGCTGTGAGCTCACTAAAAGACACGAGCCATCTGAAAGCGTGATGTGAATGACTTCAACACCGCAGCCGTATCACTCTCTATTAAAATGACTGTTTTTATGCATATTGCAGTACTAGTGATGGTGGTTCGATTGAAAGGCATTATAAGAACCTTGAACAGCCCCTCTTGCTGCTCACAGATGAGCTTCCCCGCTGTGATGAATTACAAAAACTGTTATAAGTGCAGAAAAAAAGCCTCAGGTCCAGAGGTAGCGATGAGAACGAGTGTAGAACCCCCATGAAGAATCACTCATCTGCCAGTGTCTCCATTTCACTTACTGCCATTAGCTTCTTTTAACGAATCATTCATCTTACTCATTATTATCAAGACTCATCATGTTGCATGTTTAAAGAGCTCTCTTAAAGGGAGTTTGTAGCCTCCATGATGGGGAAAGAAGTCGTTCATGTTAGGAATGGACAAGACTGTCTGCACTTTACTCGTTATATTTGAATCCGAGGATGACTTAAAAGGATTATTTGACTTTTCATGTCATCCGCATGAGTTGAAAGGCCGACCTCTGAATGATTCAAATTATAGTCAAGTGCAGTGCTAATCATCTGCTGTGCCGCGGCAGGGTCACCTCGACCCTTCCTTTCACTTTGCTTCTACAATCCACTTTCTGTGCTTCACTTTCTGACAGCTGGAGCTGCACTGCTCAGGTTTAGTGGAGACCGCTCATCTCTGTGTGCTGCTCTACTGCCCCCACTTGTTCACTTTGCAGAATTCAGTTTTCCTCTTTTTAATGCGACCGACTTCATACTCACTCTGTTGCTTCTGTGTGTGAGTGTGTGTTCATGCTGTGTAAATGTGTTTCTTCCATACATATGCCGCCATGTCCCATAGCTGTCTGTCAGATTTGGGAGCCTCGGTCATCTCTCTTTCACAATCCTTCTGAGCCCTTTAGAACCCTGAAACACCAGGTCTAATAAATGCCTTCCAGCAGCCTTTTTCTTAGTTGAACATTTTTAAATAGTCAAATCCAGAAAGAATTTCAGTATTTTCTTGAGATGAGTCAAGTCTCTGAGATGTCTTTGAGATGAAAAACATGTCATGGTTAACAATTAATCATCAACAATATATTTTGTGGATCAGCTTTGATAGAAGACAACATGACGTTGCGTTTTAATTCAGTCTCCTTTTTCTTGTTTCTGGTTCTGCATCAGACCAAAACCTTCCTGCAACATCAGCACAAACTAAAACAACTGTGGAAACTAATTTAAAGTAGAGTGAGTTTATTTTAAAGATGGGAACCTTTCCAGCAGTACTCTGACACTTTCTTACTCCTGGCAGTTTCAGTAGAGCTGAGCAGATAAACTGTATATCAACGTAAACAGAAAGGCGTGTTCCTTTCCTGGAAAAGGAATTACCCTAACTGAACTCACTTTGATAAGAAGAATAAATAGAGTTCTTGAGAATGTTTCACAATAGTGTTTTTCCACACTAACTTGTGTCAGTTGGTCCAGACTTTTGTGGCCAAAGTTTTAGACTTTCCAAAGATGGTATCAAACATAATCATACTCACTCTGAAATCCAACCAGCCTTAGCAATGATTTAAAAAAGCCTACTATAAAAACTGTTTCTCTATTTCCCAATCGACACAAAGCTCAATCCACAATCCTTTGCAAAATGTTCTCTGCCTTAATCAAATTCCTGACCCCTGTGACACCATGATTTTCATATAAAATCATATTATCTACTGATTTCCATCATGGAGGATATAAAAAAGCAGTGTTAGGTTGTTCAAATTCGGTGCATATCAATTGAAAACTGCTTTAATAGTAAGTTGAAATGTTCTGTCTCGAATATCAATGATGCTTCAGAAATATCTATACGTCTCTTTTTCTTGCTGTCATGAAATGTTTCTGACGAGATGGCAGCCGTTGTGAAAATGCAAAACGCCTGTTGTAAATGACACAAACTCACACAAACGATAGCTAATTGGTAAGGCCAGGATGTCCTCTATACCAGTGGTTCTCAACTGGTCCAGCCTCAGGACCAAGTACTCCTTCATGAAAAATCTGAGCCCAAATTTCTCATATTATTCATTCAGTCAGATTTATTTAAAGAGAAACGGTGCAGTTTGGACCTCAGAGGGGACACAGCATGCTAGAACAAAGTAACTGAATGAAACAAAAAGTGTTTTGTAGACTTTTTGACATCATTTTTCTTCCAGGCGAACATTTGCGACCCACTGAAAACGGCTCCACAACCCACTTTTGGGTCCTGACCCACCAGTTGAGAACCACTGCTCCCATACTGTGCAACAGGTTTTTAGCTTTATAGCTCAACAGGTTTTACAAATATCCTTTGGAGATGAATAAATGACTGGGTTTCAGTTATGTATCCTCATTTTTACTCACTCATATTTGATGTTAGACCTACAGTTACAGCTACAGTGAGGTAGCTGGAAAGCATGATGCTGATAGGTGGCTTTAAATACTCACTATATCATTCCTCAACCCCCACCCTCATTTTTCTACAGCTTGCCATGAAGCACAAGTGTTAAACCACTGCCAAAATCAACTGGGGGGAGGGGGATCAACCAATCGCCCGTCGTTGTACAGGAGAAGGATTCCAGAGTTTATTCTTTTCAAAAGTTGTAATATGATTACTGTTTGTTAACAATGTTAACATTTTAATGTTTTGCGTTGTGTTCTGATGCATCTTCGGATGGTGACACGTCGAGCTGAAGGTGACAACGAGAGGTAAACAATCCTACAGCAGAATGTTTTCAAGCTTCTGTTTGCCAAAAAAACCACAAACAACTCCCAACGCAGCCCCAGCTACGACTGTATTTTCATAACCTCAGTCAATGAAGACACTCGCACGTCTCACATGCTTCAACACTAATGTGACTGCACACATGCTGACGAGTCATTATCACTAATCAGTGCGAGGCAAGCAACAGCTCGTCCTGCAGGTTATTAAATTGTTATAAATGAATTAAACAGAGTTATTTATGAGCCCTGCAGTGATTATGCAGTCTGACTGTAGTGACTGACCCTCTCATGGGTTTTGACTTTGAACGGATACATAACACGTTGCACAACTGATGACAGCCACAGTTTAAAAAAGATGACGCTCAAAAAGAATAATTACATCTGTGGATAAAACAACGTTAACTCCGCCCTTTAACATCAATAAACCTTTATTCTTACAATGCTTTAAATCAAACATTCATGTATCTAATGCTTCCGTCTCTGTAAGGACTTTTGGGCGTCGCAGTCTGTCGCTCAGTTGTTTTGTCTCTCATTTCAAGATGTATAAATACCAGTATTAGTCAACTTACAGCATTTTATTTTATCTGAAACCGAAGGGAGTAATCAGAGAGAGTATATAAAAAAACTAAATCCAAATATAATATTTCAGCTGTTGAGTCAGACTTGTCTTACATTGGAATATAAACCAAAACTACCAGGAATACATTTTCCAACGTTTTTGGAAGTGTACTTGAAGATCTCATGTTTTAAAAAAAAATAAGCTTTTAAAGTATCATAATTTATGTTTAGGGGAATTGGGGGTCTAATTCAGTAAACCAGCTTCTGCATTGTAAAAAGCAAAAAGTGTGATTCCTCACTATTATATCTCGATGTCTGTAAAGCTGATATGTCTCACAAACATGGGATGTTTTTTAAAAATACTCCCGGCTGTTATCTCCACTTCACACAGTGATTATGTGTTCTGCTTTTTGTATACGTTGGGGTGGTCACTATAATGATGTGTACACTGTTAAACACAGGGCCAAATGTCTTCAATGTCCGCAGCAGCAGTGTGTACTTCTAGTGTTTGGTTTGTGTCATTTCTCTCTCACTGACCGACCCTTTTGGCTTCCTCGCTGGTCACTTAGCACCATCACAATCGAGATGTATTTGATTCTTTTTATATTTTGAATTTTATATAATTCACAATGTTACAATGCACCGACAACCTTATCTCGCAGAGCACTGTTGAGTTCACAATGAAACGTTCCAGTTGCCTCACTGTTATTGTGCTTGTATTCCTCTTAACACTTTGGATGTTTTATGTTTTAATAAAAAGATGTGTCAAACAAATGGTGTCCTTTATTTTGAACAACCGCCTTAAGCAATTCCATAAAAACTGGAACTAGAAGTAGTGCTTTTATTTTGAAGAGTGTTTTTCATTGATTTTTGTCTTTTACGCACATTGATTTTCTCATGAACAATAATCTGTTTACGGAGTCCTTTATGTAATTGTCTGTGTTGTGCTCAGTGTCTCTATGCCTACACGATGCTCACATCACACTGATCTCACCGCTCTATGAAAGTCAAAGGTGTTAAATTGAGTCACAAACACCATGAAAATTAAACGTTCGTTTTTGAATTAGTGCCTTTTGCTGTTAACCTCTCACCTCAGTCAGCACATCAGTGTTTATATAGACTTACGTATTATTGTCGCTACCCAGGGTCACACTGAAGATCAATGAAGTACAGTGTTTTTTACATTCACTTTGGTTGGAGTTAATTAAATCTCAGTTTTGTGTTTGTACTTTATGGGAGAGTTGATAAAAAGTTACAGGAGGAATAGTAAGTGCAGGTCACATTTCACTTTGACTACTTGTGTCTATTTTGTATATAATTTGAGCTTTCTCTGTCTATTTGATATCTTACACTGAACATAAAGTAACATTTTATCTGCATGTTTTACACTTCTGACTTGTTTTCAGGGTCTGATCTTATTGTTTCAAAGTGGAAAAAACACATTTTTGATAACCTTCCATTGATAACTCTGTACATCTAAAACAGAAATAAACATACGACTTAAAGTTGTGCAAATCCTTTCCCCTGGTACTGGTGATGAAAACCTCTACAAGTGAATGCTGGTGAAATCTTTCCCTTAAAGAAATAATGTTGATATTCCCTCTTGGAAAGTACATTTTGGGAATAGCATTCTTTGACAAATCAACTTTGACTTTTAAATCCTAAAAATGACAAACCCCACCCTCCTACAGTGAAAAAAGACAATTGGCAATCACATTTTGCCCAGTGGCTGAGTTCAAAGTTGTTGTAACCATAGACTGTAAAAATAAGTTGTCGTAACCAATCAGTGTAGAGTACAGCCTAAGTGTATTACATTGACCAAAATCTTTCGGCCAGGATGAAACACAGAAACACTGCAGTCAAGGGACCAGCAGAAGTCATACTATTAGAAAGTCATTTTCAAACCTAATGGTGGTAAAGCTGAGATATCCTGTTATTTATTCCCTTATTTTATATTGTGTCTGTATCCCATAATACAGCTCAATAGCCTGTTGTACCTAGCCTCCCAATTATGGTAAAAGCCTTGTCTACCAAACTCCATGGCCCCCCTTAGTTTACAAACCCAAGCTGTCATCAATCGATGACATCACTACAGTTGTCCTTGGAAAAGCCAGAAGGGTCATTATAGATCTCTTTTCAAAGTCTGAGTAATTCCTGCTCCAACAAAAAGATCTTTATGTATAAATATATTGCTTCATCCCATACTTTTATATTAATATTATACCAACCCACGCCTTTAACAGCTTTGGCTTTTGGACGTCATGTTTGATGCCAGGTTGAGTTTATGTTGGCAGCTCTTTTTTAATCAGAAATTAATGGGAAAAGTCCATATTTCTAGTTCCATGCCAGACTTGGCTTATGAAGGCAATGTTGAAAAAGCCTCCATCTGTCTTCTCTCAATCACATTTTTGGACTATCATATAAAAAGTGATACCCATTCCTAATATAGTCCATCATTACTTATCATAGACTAAATACAGGCTATGTGTTGTATGCATGTCCTCGTTTTTGGGGCTTTAATGCCTTTATTGACAGGAGTGGATAGAGTTGGTCACAGAGATGAGAAAATGGGGAATGACATGCGGTGAAGTGCAAAAGGTCAGACTTGAGCCCTATCCACGAGATGCGAGGACTAACACATCTGTTCATTGGGCGGCCATCATAGTCCCTTGGCTATCTGACACCCTGGTATACACACATTTTCTCACCTGTAGCAACAGCCATCAGTATTTAAAAATAGTGTGTGTCCAACACAGAATGTTTTGATGCAGTATTGTAGAAGTAAGACCCTGAGCTTTGAACAAATTCCTGCCTTCATACATTTAAAGAGGAAACTCATTTATCGATGAAGACTTGTGAAGTATGAAAGAGTCAGCTGAGCAGAAACAAATCTTACCAAAACATCTATGTTACATCTTCCCTCCCTGCCACCTTAATTGTATTTAAATCATGTAATTAATGGTGTGGACCAATTCGTCAAGCAGCAGCGGCAGTACGCCTAGTAGCACTGCTGAAATACATGATCTATAGCTTTTAGTGCTGCAGGAGGAGGGGGGAGTAAGTACCTCATAAAAGCCCCGGTGCACATCTCTGCTGCCATTACTCACTCTGCCAGCTCCTGTGAATCACTCCTGGCCCTCTTCTTAAAACCCACCTCTAATCCCTCAGCTCTTTATTTCCCTCCCAGCTTTAGCTACACTGAGCTCCTCATTTCAGCACACACATTTCAAACACATGGACGATATTTTTTGTTATCCCTGAGAATGTATCTTGTTGCATTGAAGTGCTTGAATACCTTTCTACCTTTTACATTTTACATGAAGACCCGTCACAGCGTAATAACCTTTGTTTGCCACTAGGGGGTGCACTAGCCTAGCATAAAACAATCCATTAACTCTTATCAGCTAGCTTCACTGCCCTGTAGCTTATTGACCAGTCCAGGTGATTATTCGTGTGTCATTTCAGTGTGTTGCATTCATTGATCCCAGGCTGGAGGCGTGAATTAACGCCTGATTGAAAGCTGTTCAGCACAAGTAATTGCTGCAGTGAACGTCTGACAGGGGCTTGAATTATAGTGGGACAGAGCCGGTGGGCAGCTACACAATTGAACCCCCCCCCCCCCCCCCCCCCCCCCATCCTGCACAGAGAGCACAACACACACAGGAAGTCTTAGAAGATTGAGGGTGTTATTGGGATTCCTAAATTTGCTCTGTCAGTATTTTTTTGATCAGTTCATCTGATACAAATGTTACACAATTTCTGCTTAGGAAAAATTATTTGTAGACCTTTTAGTAGACATAGCAATAGCAGACCATGAAGCCTCTTCTTTCCAAGAGCAGTCCACCATTACTTGGAAATACTGTCAAATCAATGAATTCCCAATGCACTCGAAGGAAAAGTATTCTTTGGCCTCTTTTACTGATATCATTTTGTTGCATTATTATCAGTCTTTTAAATGTTGTTACTAGAAGGACTTGAGACCATCTTTATGGTTTTTATACACTCCTGGGTGGTTTATTCTTTAACAACACTGTGTCCTGTTTTATTAGTGTCATCATGTTAAGGTCTGGTCATTATCTGCAAAGAAACCAACTAAAAAAAAAATGTCATGGTGTACAAGAAACAATGTAATTTCATGAAATATCAGTGCAAGCCAAATGAAATGAAACATTTAAAGTAAAAGCACTTCAGAATGGCAGTAGAACTCCTTTTCATGAAGATATCTTAGCACTGGTGGGGCAGTGGTTGGTGCGCACGCCCCAATGTGCATAAGCTGTAGTCCTCCAAACTGGCGGCCCAGGTTCAAAATCCGGCCCGTGGCTCCTTTCCAGCGCGTCATTCCCCGCTCTCTCTCTCCCAGATTTCCGGCTCCATCCACTGTCCTATCTCTCCAATAAAGGCATAAGAAGCACCAAAAAGAACCATAAAAATGCAGAATCTGTAGGCACAGGACTGCTGTTTGGGTATAGTATTGTTTTGATTTGTATCTGCTATTTCTCGGTTGATTTCTATTTGTAGAATGAGTAATATATACCACTACTGTTTCATTGGCTGTCTCTCTTTTAAGAAATAAAAATATATCTTTGCACTGATTAACGCACAGAGGAAACACTGTTGGGTGTTACATCCTGTTGGTACTCATTTATTCATCGATGTTGAGCACAAGACCCGAGAATGTGTCCAGTCAGGTGTCACCTTGAGAGGTGCACTCTCATGAATGTCGATTTGGGAGTCGGAGAGGCTCGATGGCTGCCCCGCTCACTAACTGGCTGGCTTTTCAGCCTCAGGGCGACTCCTTTTTAATCTGCCAACCTCCCCAAAGCTCCACGGGAGTAATTACAAGTTACACCCAGAGGTGAGAGGGCTGAATGAATTGGGACTGCAACTCTATTTCTCATTATCGCATACAAATCTCTGCAATGATTTCCGAGTAGTCCTATTAGTCGGGACTGGATCTTACCCCCAAAGTCAAAGTTTAATAACTGCAGCAGGATATTGCCTGTGTCCCCTTGGGTATTTGGGAAAGTGGGATACAGAGAAATGTGTCTGGATTGGAGCAAACTGTGAGAGAAAGTACTTAAAAACTTTATGAAATGTTTCAAAGCTGCATTGCTCACTGTGCTTGTAGAGTACTCTTTAAATTAAATCTCTCTCGCTACAAGCAAAATGTAAACATGCCCTAAAACGACTCTTTCTTTAGATGTAATAAGAATCAGTGTTTATTAAAACAGTATGCTTTTAAACCTTGCCTTAACATTACAAGTTCACCTCATTTATTCATGAGTTTACTTCTATGGAAGTTCTTCTTCATCACTGCTGCAAACCATGTTGTTGTTTTGCTGCATCAGCTCGTTTCTGCTAGATGCTAACTCTTAGTTCCTCCAAGCTCAGTGTGTGCTTGTATGGAGAGATCAGATACCCATTGCCTTTATTGCAGATCAGGATAACTTTTTAATACTCAGCACACACACATAAAACCATAAAAAAAAGTAGCAAAATATCATTCATTCTGAAGGTTTGAGCACAAGTGAGCATCCACCCCATGTGCATTCAGTGTTATGCTGTAATACATTCAGTCAATCAACCCAAATGCAACAAGTTTTGGGATAGTCCGTTTTTTAAGGTGTTCGTCTGACAAGTAAATATTAAAAAAATCTGCTCTGCTACCTTCCAGAATTGTATCCGCCTGTCTGTCTGTGTCTCTATCTATGAATATGTATGTGTACATATATATATACTGTATATACGTATACTGTATACAGTATGTCTTTGTGTGTATATTTGTGCAGCATGATTGTCCTGCATGTACCTCGTCATGCTACCATTTGTCACAAGCACATGAGCAGAACACAAAACTAGAGAGGAATCAGCAAAGAAAGAAAAGGAGAGAATGATTGTCTGAGGCCTGAAGTTACAGAATCACTCCTTTTTGAGGGGGTTTCTTGCTTTTGCCTCTCCATTGTACCTGTTTTCACTTCTGTTTGCACCAAAGCTGGTGAAAATGATTCACAATCGTTTGTGCTTCCTAAATGGACAGATTGAAATCTCTGAAGTTTCACTGACTCGGTGTTATACTGTGACCAGTAAATCATCCCTATATATATTTTTTATTACATTTAAAGAAGCATTGTTATTATAAGCTGAACATTTATAGACAGATCAAATGATTGGAAAAAATAATTGGCAGTATCAGTTATCCATAAAGAAGTATTTAATGTAAACACTAAATAATCTACAAGAACAGAGCATAACTTAAAGCGGACACTAGGTTAAAGAGCAGCTCGGAGAAGAACACTATGTTATGCAATGAAGCATTTGCATAGACAGAATAAGGTCACACTGTGCTCCTATGCTCAGCTGAGATATGTGCAGTCACATGGTAGCAACAAGTAAGAATGAAGAAGGAGACAATTATGGATGTGAGCACGGTGTCAGAAATGCATGTGTGTGTGTGTGTGTTTGTGACGTGATTATAATAACAGTGATAGTTTGGATTTTAAAGATACGGGCTCTGAGTGTTGGAGCTTTGGGAAGTCACCTCAGCGCCCTGCCCACAGTGACTTGGCAGATGTGTAGCGAGGCGAAGTGCACAACAGCTGCTCGCTCTAAATCGGGCCTCCCGTTCTCCCCTCTGCCTTTGAGTTCCTGTGGAGTGCAATGTCAGCCGTGCTCCAATCATCGTTCATTATCCTGATATGTAGCTACTTCTCTCTTACACAATCTCTTCTAGTATTGTTCTTGTCTTTTTTGTGTGTGTGTGTGTGTGGAAGTGGGTCAAAATTTACTTTGGCAACTTTACTCCCTTTGCACACTAGGTTGTTTTTTTTTTATTCCTAGCTTTGAGTCGTGTTTAATTTTCCATCAGCTTAGGAAAAACCCCTGATATAGCTGACTGTTAATTAAAAATCACAAAACACATATTTTATAAATACCACCTGAAGCTCCTGCTGAAAATAGGACACGATGCAGAAGACAAAGTTGGGTGATGGGGGAAGAAAATCTGCAATTGTGGACTTTTTAACGCCATTTACTGTTTACACTGGATTACTGCTGTTACACAGATGCAACACATCAGGGATGCCTGCTAAGAGAAAACACCTGCAATGCTAGAGCTATACAAGAACATGGCTCCTCTTATTGCCTGTACAGCCTCTAAGCCTCAAAACACTATACACAGTAGGAGAAAGAAAATGGTTTTGTATGTAGTTCCATGTGTGTCTTGGTGCACAACATGATGTGGTATCATTATAGGTCCAGCAGCACACTCCTGTAGTATTTCCAGCTGTTAAGATATTGACTTGCCTGAAGAAACCGATTGGCTTCAAACCAGCAGTGACATGCAATCGCTCCCTCTTCTGGGACCACTCAATGCACCAACCCCCCCCCCCCCCCCCCCCCGCCGCCACGTCTCATGGATGAGGTGATCATGAGAGTCAGTCTGCCTCTTTCAAAGACATATATCAACCAGGGTGTTTCTCATGTTCAGTGGAGATACATGCAGCTGTTTCACACTCAAAGGTGAAGCCCTGAGCTACACTGTGTGAGACCTTTCTGCTGTAGCTCAGACCATAAAGTGTGAGACACTACAAGACGACTTAAGATCATAGTTAGCGCCAGGAACCCATCAAAATGTGGTTCTAAAACCTAATGTTAAATTAAAGTCACATTTTTTTCTATGCGTTTCCCCCCCTTAAAAAATTATCTCTCATCATTGAAATACGAATGAGACATGTTTGAAATTCCAGCATTACTTCAGGTTTTGTTTTTTCTCCCAACATCGTCGCTGCCTTTGCTTTACTGTGCTCATTTTCTTTAAGGTCTCTATTTTACTTGTAACTTAAAGCATTTTTTGTGCTACTTCTGAGTCCCATGCAAGCTTCCAAAAGAAAGCTGTTGCAGCCACTTACAATAAACACAAATACAAGATTTCACAGATGCATCAGCTTCTCAATCTGTCTTTTGGTTTGATAAACTGCATTCAACCTCCTTACATATCAGCTCCACTTACTCTGAGTTAGCATTGATCTGTGGGCACAAGCTGATTGAAATTCTGCCTGTACGCTGTGTGTGTGTTTGAAGGGAGGAGGCAGAATCAATCCAAACATGGTCAACCTTAATGTTTTCCGAGCCTAAATCCTTTCCTTATTAGTCGTCTGTTTGTTGCAGATACGGTGCCTTTGATAGCTTCAGTTTACCTTTTTGAAGGATGCAAAAATGTTTTCGAAAGGGATATTCCCGTTAGGAGGCCTCTCTGCTCCTCAGCGCCAGCAGGACATCAGTATGCAGACAACGCCCTACAGTTTTGCAGTGCATGCTGCGTGAAGCCTCTAAATCACGGCGGAATATGCAGGAGGGAGAATTCATAACAAAATCTGTCACTTCCTATTTGTCTGTGATACATCACCGAAGCCTTTTTAATATTCTCTCAATTCCACCAGAGGAATTGGGGGTTGGGGGGGTATCAAGGCGAGTTATTGTAAGTCTAGTCTTTTTTTTGTTGTTGTTGGTGCTGTGTCTGGGCCGGAGGTAACCGCAGTGTGAAGCTGTGAAGCAGCAGGAGTTTGTATCCGTCTCTCTATCGACGTGGGAGATTTATCTTCGAGGCAAAGAGGCGGCGCCCAAAACCGTGTATCAGCAAAGTAACGACAAGCCCTGCACTGACACCAGGGGGCAGCAATTAACATGCATTAATCACATCGATTTAGACTTCAGCTCCTCTTGGTTAGAGCTCTGTCTTTTCTCTGCTGCACATTCTCACACAGTCGAGCCCTCGCAGACACAAACACAAACTGTTGTTCATGGAGCATCCTGCTTCTGTCCAGGCTAATATGGGGCCTGATAACGGCCTCTTAGCAAATGTCTCAGAGCTTTGTCACACCAGGGGAGGAGGTAGTCAGAAAAAAACCGTCAAAGAAGTTGTGAAGCAACACTTTTCAACTTTTCAAAGAGAAAATCCCAGCTTTAAAGTTTGAATCCAAAAAACATAATATCAGTCTTATTTGTTTTCATTCATTTCTGTGCAGGTTTCCTTGTCCTCTCCGTGCCCTCATGCCTTCTCCTTTTGATCATGCTCAAAGGTTCAGCATGTGTATTCCCATATTCAACCACTAAGGGGCACTGCAGCTTAAGCTGACTCCTGTGGACCAGGAGAACCCGGCTGAACCTTTTCAAACAAGCGAGGACCGGCCGCAACAGTGTCAGATGCTCGCCTTAGTGCCAGCCCCTAAAAGTTACCCAGGATACCTCAAATCTGCTGAGCTGTCTTCTCTTTCCGCTCCTCTCTCTCTCCCTACCGCAATATGACTTTTTCCTCCCAACTCCCAGAGAAACTTCTTAACATCTTATTCTTCCGGCTATCAACCCCCCCTCCCCCTCCCCCTATTCCTTATTCGTCCCCCCTTCTTCTCGTGTGCTGCGCTTCCCCTCTTGCTCGATTTTTTTTTTTCTTTTTCTTGGAGGCATCAAGTCCTATCCAGCTGTAGTCAATCTAATCCCTCTAATTCAGTTAATCTAATTTTCTGGATATGGTCACACTGCTGATCTCTACTACCGGCCCTCTAAAATCTCTCTCATACGCTGATGTTCTGCCCAAATCCTCCCGAGCCTGCACTTTTCCCACTTCTCCACATTACTTCTTAAAAGAAAAGTGACTGATTGGCACTTGTTTCAGTTTGTAAAGTATGATACAATGAATGCTCAAGTACCATTTTAAGGGGGGAATGTATTCTACTTTAAACTGCATGCTGGCTCTCCCATGTATGCATCCCAGTGTTTTGATCACATGGCACATCTGGACACTCCTCTTATTGATTTTTAACACATTCAATCTATAACTAGTGATACATCTACCTTTTTTTAAGTGGACTGGAGCAACTGATGGTACAGAGGTCATAATGTTATATAAATTATTCAAATCTAACTGACCCAGGATAATGGTTGACTTTATTAGTTTGGCTTTTTTTTAGACATTTCGGCTCAGAGCGAGGGAGGATTCAGTCCACCCACACATTCCTTCAACCTTTGCTTCAGATCTATATCTAGGTTGTCTGTGTTATTCAAAGGGGAGATCATTATTAAACAATCTGATTCATGATTGACGTGAACACAGCGAGCGTTTCCTTGATGGACAACAGAACCTTCTGAACGTATCTGATGAAGTATCTGTTGGTTTCCAGCAGGCTCATCTCTCATTCAGTATTCATAAGATGCTGCCAGTGTGCAGTGCACGCGTGTTCGAGGGATTACCAAGGTCTATTAGCAGATAAGAGGGACTTTCTCTGTGGAATTCGCTGGAGATGGGGTATGTAGGTTAAACATTATGTGTCCCGACTCTCGCTTGTTAATCACAATCACAGATAAGCTCGGTGTTGCCCGCGTCTTGCTGCACCGTTTTAACTCGAGGCGTCTCAAATGCCACTTGTTTCATCATGCACTTCTGCTGCCGCTCCATAACCCAACTCTACACTCCCTCTCTCCCTGACTTTTCCTCGTGCCGGGCTGCAGCAAATCTCTGCAGTGCTCGTCAAAAAAGAAGAAGAAGAAGAAGAAGGAGAAGAGAAATGCATTAGATCAGCTTGAAAAATGGTCTTCTTTACACATCCTCCTGTAACCTGTTATCATGTACAGAAGCGAGGATAAAAAAAAAAATCTCATTTGTGTGGGTAATGGTGTCAGTCTCATAGAGGGGATTAGGGCCAGGACACACACACACATTCACAAAACCGCAGGGGGAAAGTGGGCCGAACAGCACACACCCTTGTGTCACATCTCATAGTCTGGATGTGTTTGTCCGGCCTGACAGCTGAACAGAATAAGCACATAATATTCTTATCCAGACGGTCTTTTTCCTGTTTTTTCCCTCCTCTTCTTCGCACATAGCTTTTGATCCTTACCCTTCTGTCTTCTTTTTTTCCACTCCCCCGGCCACCCTTGGCCCACTTATGGATTTATAGGTCAGCTGTCCGACAACTTCGAGTCCGTCTTATTTAATTCTCCCCCAATGGGTGTCAAGAAAATGAGTTACCTGCTATCGCTCAGTTTGTAGAAATACAGTAAGTTACCACCTGCTGTCTGCGAAACTGAGGGACCGCAGGAATTTAATCTGTGCAGCTCTGAGTTCTGAATGTCATGAATAGTAAGAGGGGGAGGTGTAGGATATAGGTGAGAGAAGAAGCGGGACGTGGGAAAACTTTTGTCGCCGTTGTTTGATTGGTTAGGGCTGATGACTCACTTCAGTGGCCCTGGGATAGATAAGATGTCAAGAAAATCCAAACTGACTTTTTTTCATTAGTTCTTATTTCTTTCTTGTGTCTGCACAATATTCTTCTTTCCAGTTCCCCCCTGCTCCTGCGCTGTCCTCAGCTGCCTCCTCTTCTTCGATCTATTTTCTTTTCCCCAGTGAAATATAGACGCGTTTGGGATGACTGCAATGCAGCTGAAACAACAGAATTGCTCTTACTCCCAGATCAGACAGGAAGGGAGGGTGGCCTGTCATCCAGGCGGCCTGTGTGGAGGTTTAAAGAGCCCCCTTGCCTTTGGGATCTGGATCAGACTGGGTCATCTGAACTGGAGGGGGAAGGGGGTGGGGGTGGGGGGGTTCTGCTCTGCCAACAGATCCTCAAAGAAGTGAAGAAGAGAAAGCCGCCGGTCCCGTCTCAGCATGGGTACAGCACCACAGAGATAAAACAAGAGATAAAAAGAAATCGAGAGGGGTAGAAAAAAAAAGAATAAGAAATTGTAGGGAAAGTAATAAGCCTTCAATCTACTCTAAAGTTCAACTTTACCAGGACTTTTTTTTTTCTTTTACGTTTTTGACTGCACATAAACAAACATTGCATTTCAACACAACATGTTGGTACTGCGCCTGAAGAACTCTCTGCTTTCTTACACCGACCTGAGCGTCTCTCAGTGTGGATTCAGCCTCCTGTTGTCTTTGTAAACAACCCAGGCAGGTGTTTTCCATCCTGCTTGATTCTTTTGTCCAGTGCCACTCTCACAACCCCTCCCCCCCCCCGCCAGCACAGCCCGGCAGGTGTATCAGTGTCATCCAGTGTCCGCCATGCGTCAAGGAGGTAAATATAACGCAGACTTTGGGGCTTAACAGTTAATTTGAATGCTTTAGGGAGCAGTCAGACTTTTATACCTGGAATTAGAGGGTTGAAAGAGGGCTACATAGCATGTGTGAACACGTGTTGGGGTCACTGTGACCTGTGTCCATAAATTCAAACTGCATTCTAAAAATGTATGTGGAAAAAACCACCCAGAGAAGTTTCTGGTAGCAGAATGTTTGAGGCCAAAACATTGCAATATTTGAACTTTTGAATCTAGAATCAATATAAAACAATTATTTTAGATAGTGAATGAATCTGACTGAATTCCTCTTTCATTTGAGTTTACTTAAAAGGGTTATGCGGTAACACTATTACATTAAGATCATGATGATCTGAAAATGTTCCCTTTGAGATTGTATCCATTAAAAGAAGAATGTGTGACATTTTACACATAATTACAGCAGAAACCAAGTATGTCTCTCTGAGTCATGTCGTCTACAATGAGTGAGAAGCGCGAGTCCCGCCAGCTGTATTGTTGTCGTTGCCGTGTTTACATCATGTTTACATGGACGGGACAGCCTTGTATATAAAGCTGTTTGATTCAAGGACTATAGAAAAGGAGAATAACATCCTCACTGATTATTTGGATTTCAAGTGTCTTTCGATCACGGTCAATTTATGTGCAATATGAAGCGACGGGCTAACTAGGGTGTGCTAACATTAGCCTGCTAACACAACAAAGCAGGTCACAGGCAATTGCAGCTCCAGCAAAGGGCAATTTTGTCTGCCACTTGTGCTTAATGGAGCTTCATTATGGTGCGTTCTAAATTATAACTCCTTTGTGTGAACGCAAGTGGAGACGGGGTTGGAGGTGTGCCGCTGGAGGAGAGCGGAGGCTTCAGAACAGCGGAGGTGTCGCCAAACAGCAGTTTGTTTTGGTTTAATGCTGGAGCTCAAGGTCGACATGTACTGGATCAAAAAGTTGCACATTTTTCCTTTAAATAATAATTTCTCTGTAAGAAAATCAAATGCCTCATTCTTTAATATTAACTTAATCGTCATCTCCTAGAAAAATGTATTTGGGTTTTAAGCTGTTGGTTTGATTAAAGGAAGCAATTTTAAGACGTTATTTTGAGGTGTGGGAGGTTTAAATGTGCATTTTTCCAACTCTCTGACATCAAGTTTAAACCCAAACTGCAAATAAATCAATATTAATATAATCGTATCTTACATATCTTACTTGCTTTCAGTATAGCTGCAGACGAATCTCAACTAATTCAACACATTTCTGCAAACCAATTAGTTGTTTTAGCTTTGGATGGCATGTCTTCAATGGTAAGATTAATGTTTCTTTTCTGTCAAACCAAAGTGTCAACGAGGCCAGTGACATAATAGATGTTTGTGTTTGGCTGCTATTTGTCTCAGACGAGCCTTTTACACTTCCCTTTGAGGTCACTCCTTTCAACCAGAAAATCTGCCCACACTGACACCAAAAGTCAATCTGTGCCCATTGAGTGAAGTTACACCATTAACCTGAGTGGATGGGATGAGCACGACTTTGTGGTTTAGTTCAACAACCACTAAGTACATTTATTCAAGTAGTGTACAGTAATGAGAATATCACGTTGATGTTTCTTTTTATTACCTTCAACTAGATTTCAAAAGAAGCTGTTGTACTTTTCTACACTATATTTACCTCAGAGCGAGAGTTCATAATCAGATTGAGTCGGATTAGAAATACATGGTGCACTCATAGAATGAGATACATTTTTAAAGATGACAACAGAACTGATCGACCTTTTCCAGCTTGTAACTCCACTATTGTTGAATTGAGGCATTAAGATGGGCTCCTTGTAGCAGAATGCAATAGTGTCCTGAGTCAGTGATTGGCCCTGTCTATCAGTGTCGTGCTGCCTATCAGCTCCAGATGACAGACAATTAGAGGCAGTAGAAATGGCTTTTGAAGCAGACCTATTCCCCCTGAATTCCCCTGTCACAGCTTGTTGCGATAAGACAGTGACTGCAGAGGCACTGCAATTGGGATAGCAGGGTAGTCAGTCACACCATGCATTCATATTTCAACAGCCACTTGGGCTGAGACTGACTTAGAGGACGCGCACACCATCATGCACATACACACACATAAATACAAACTATGGCACTTAGGAAACACACACTATTTCACTCTAGAGTCGGTTTGTGTGTAGCCTCTGCTTTATTCAGCACAGTTGTTTTTTACCCACTTGATGAAGGAGAAGGAAAGCTGAATGCATATTCAGAGTGGAGACTGTCTGCCACAGCATGCCTTAAAAACTACTCACTTATTCAATGCACAGAAGCAATTAGGAGGAAATGAAATTTCTGCATTGCTGAGTTGATGTTTATGGCTCCGGCTGAGGAGCTAATTATTTTTTGTGTGCAGGCACCTCAACAGCAAGAGAAAAAAAGCCCCTAGCATCAAATACCTTCCTTAAATAATCTGTTTTGCTCACTTTATTATCGGTGAACTGAGATGCTAATGTGTTTCGCTGTCTCTAATAAGACTGGGAATGTGTACTAGTCAGAGTCTCATATAGTAAACTATGTGTATCATTCATAGAGAGTAATATGGGAATTATACCACCATGTATTTGTGTATTTGTGAACCTGTATTAGTCGTCAGTCTAAATTAAAAAAAGATCAGTTTAATTTAGGAACTATGGCATTGTTTCAAAATGTTAGCAAATGAGATGGCACTCATTTACTGGCATTGTTGCCCACTGATCTTTAACCAACCCCTCGTTAAGAATCGAGTCAGATTTAATAATTACAAAAAAAGAAAAATATTCTAAAACTACCTTGTCCAAAACTCATTATTTTCTATGGATCATTTGAATTCCTGTAAATGAATCACCTAATAAAACAAGTGACAAACATTGTCATTGATACTGATGGATTATTTTTTTAGTCAAAATTAATTTACACAGTAAATGTGAGTTTCACTCAGCCTCACACAAAAGGTAAGGAAATGTGTATTTGGTTGTAACTGCTTCTTTGCAATGCATCTTATACCTTTGGAAAGCCTGTTTATTTCCCTTTTTAAATGGTGCCACATTTGTAAGGAACATGCATTTGTGGGATGAGCAGCAGAGCTGAGTTTGTGGGTTGTGTGCATGAAAAACTTGCCACTGTTAAAACAAAGAAATGATCTACCAAACACAAATTTCCTTATTTTTTGTGCAATGTTTGTCTAATATATAGATACATACATGAAGTGGTAACATTCTTAAGATTAGCATGGCATATTAAATAACAAATGCATTTTAGGTTGATATACCCAACAAAAATGTAACTCCATAATACTGTATATAGTTCATATTATGATCACACAGTGCCTTTTATAAGATATACGATTAATCCTATTAAATGTCAAATATAATGAAGCAAACAAACTTCTTTATTTGGCTGTCTATGAGTTACAACAATAACACTTTTTCAAATAATGAAGTTGAGATTGTGTAAACTGGAAGGCTGTTAAAAACAGTTCTAACTGTCCAGTGCAAAGAGACACAGTAGTTTCATTGGTTTAACCATGAGATTATTGACCCTGATCATAAACAACAACTCTTCAGACCTGTTGTAGCTTTGTACTGTACATGGTCACTGTTGCCTGAGTGGTACCTCACACTTAAAAAGAAGCATAAAAAAAGAAAGGGTTAAACCAAAGGTAAGACAGTGTTTCCAGATTCCCTGTCATGGGAAACTTTCCCACTCTCAGACGTGGAGTTTCACAGTCTTTGTTTGCAAGAAAGTGTGAGTGGGTGTGCACGTGTTTAATGTATGCTGTGTGTACAAAAAGTGTGTAGGTGTGTGAGCCCTTATGTGGACAGCTCTCCCAGGTGCAGCTTCTAGTTAAGAAAAGGACACTGTGTGGTTGAAGCAAAAAACAATCTGTTGGCAGATATAGATATATATTTTTAAATCTATGTATATGAGCGACTATGTGGTTGCATTTTTTCCAATTATTCAGAAACAAATCAATATACAAATTACAATTGATCAAGCTTTCTTCTCTAAAAAATTATATTATCAATGAGAGCATACTAAAGGCACAGTACTTTTCCAGGATGGATTGTATTCTATTTATTATTGTTTTTTAGTATTGTTTTCTCTGTTATGACAGAACTATTATCAATGCATGCATGTATAACCATAGAGCTGATGCACAGTGGCTCTATTTCTTATTACAAGTAACAAATAGTATGCTGCATAATCAGAATTACATTACTGCACAGATGGAGGACGTTTTGCCAAATACAGCTTGCTGAGAAGAACACATTTGAAAATGAATATTTAATGTGAAACCGGTGATTCCAGCAGGAAGCACAAAGCCCTGCAGAGGAAACTGGTGTCGTGTGTCAAACGCAAGGGGTCACAGATTTAAAGCCAACCTCTGCACCTTTGACCTGTAGCTTCTCTGAGTCGGCAGAGTTAAGATAGTGTGCACTCAGCATCCCACAGCCGGGTAGAAAGATGCAGCTTAAGGGGCAGAGGATGTCGGAGGTGGGAGGAGTTGGTGCTCTTAAGTGAAGCTCCAGAGGTTGGGAGGGTCAAAGGGAAGCAGTGTCCCTGTGAGACCTGCCTTCATCTCCTGCTCAGCGCTCTCACTTTGTGATGCAATGTGTGCTTCCTTTATCAGCAGTTTGTCTCATGTTTGTTTCTACAATCCACGAGGCTTTAGTAAAAGGAATTGACTGGGACTATCTAGATTATTGTGAAACAAGCATTAGAACAATGGATGATGCAGATCACCTGCCATGTTTGTTAGCACATCCCATCCTAACTGATTTACTTTGGATTCAGCACACAAACGACCACACATTTCGTCCAATCCATAATCGGCAATATTGTATCAGCTACTTACAAAGCATGTCCTGTTATCCTGGGTTGGGAATCCTGCAACCTGACAGGTAAATGAGTGTGTTCTGATAAGCTTTCATATTTCTTGTACTTGCTGAAATATTATCAAGATTAACACTGGAACCGTTTCCTTCAGCTCTTGGCGAGCTCCATTAACCATTCTCCAGTGTATTTGACATCCTTTATACTGAGCCAGGAATTTTTATTAAGAGGTGGGCATGCAGTCCTCAGGTGCACCATTAACCACACTGTCCTTTTTCTCTAATGCACCAGTGTATGTCACTGACAGCACAGAGCAGAAATTGTATGCATTGGCTCTTTGACTGTCATTCACCCTGACAACAGCAGCTTCCCAAGTTAGTCTTAATATTTCAGTGTTTTATTGTGAGAAGCATGAAGTCATTTTTGAGCCTCGGTAAGATTACGTAACCTCACACTAGTCACTTCCATTCACACCTAGCACATCTACACCCGTGGTACTGTTAACTCACCTCCCCCACCTCACTACTTAGGTATGAATGTTCACAGAATAGATGAGTTCATGCTTGTTTATCAGAGATCCATGGATTTATCATGAGAAATATCCTTTAAAGGACGAATGTGTGACTTTTTGATCCAGTCGATGTCGCTCTTGAGCACCAGCATGAAACGAAAAAAAAACTGCTGTTTGGCGGCACCTCGGCTATTCTGAAGCCTCCGCTCTCCTCCAGCGACACACCTCCAACCTCTCTCCACTCGCATTCACATGGAGTTATCATCAGAACGCGCCATAATTAAGCGCAAGCGGTGGACAAAATCTTCCTTCGCTCGAGCTGCAATTGGCTGTGGCCTGCATT
This sequence comes from Labrus bergylta, assembly GCF_963930695.1. Classification (NCBI taxonomy): domain Eukaryota; kingdom Metazoa; phylum Chordata; class Actinopteri; order Labriformes; family Labridae; genus Labrus; species Labrus bergylta. The sequence goes on along the minus strand of NC_089212.1, from coordinate 20,765,289 downwards.
GTTGTGTTAGCAGGCTAATGTTAGCACACTTTGGTTAACACTTAGCTTCATATTGCACATAAATTGACACAGAATGACAGAGATCTAAACACACTTACATGGCATCCAAATAAGCAGTGACTATGTTTTTCTCCTTTTCTCTAGACCTTGACTAAAACAGCTTTATACTCAAGGCCGTGTCCATAAACATGATGTAAACGACAACAGACTCACGCTTCTCGCTCATTGTAGACAGTCATGACTCAGAGAGACATTTACTTAAGACAAACTTGATTTCTGCTTTATTCATGTGTAAAATGTTGCACATGCTTCCTTTGAATATATGTAAATCTAAAGAGAACTGATTTGAGATGCAAATGTTTTTCCCTAAAGAAACTAAATAACATTCACAGTTTTAAAATTGTTTGTCATCAGGATGCTTAATATTTTCTTTTTACTTTAGCTTAATTGCTTATTCATTGCATCAAATCCTCATTATTGCAGTCTTTAATGTCTTTTGTTGTCTAAAGCAGTTTAAAATTGGTTCATTTCCTTTTAATCGTTGCATGTGTCACTAAATTATTGTGTTTTTTCTAACATGAAGAGCTGTAGTTTAGGATTAGATCATCGGCTCTGGTGGATTATATTGGAGTTTATTAAATGAATTGCACAGCACTGTGACTGCAGTTCCTCATGTCTTCATCTAAACACGTTGAATGTAATGCACTGTAGCCACTGAGTCGCAGGTGTCTCTGCTGGTGTGTTTATCCTTACGTCTTCCCCTAAATGAACCTGTCAATCTTCACTAATGTTTGCTTTAGCCTTGACCCCGACGTGAACCAAACGTCATGTCAGAGCTGTCTGCTCTTTGAAAAAAGCCTCCAGTCCAGCTCCAATCTCTCACTCCGTCTTCGTACTCAGCTGGTTTGTTTCAAGGAAAATTATTCTGTTTTTCTACACAGCCTAAGTATGTCCATAAATGTTTATTTTCTCTTGTTCATGCTTGTCAGTCTCGCTTCCTTTCCTTTTCTTTTCCTGACTTTACATGTAATGTGTCCTTTGGATTGTGAAATGATATCCAGTTTAGCATTTGTAGTATGCTGGGACTGCGTACTGTAATTTTTCTGGCTGCGAGTAATTCATTTTTAGTTTGTTTTTCCATTTACAGACACATATGATCAGGAGGTGAATACAAACAACACTCTTATATGGCATTAGCTTGTATCCTGTATTCTAAATGGTTGCCCCCAGTCACCCCTAATCCTCGCTTCCTTCCTCCCTTGCTCTCCTGACAACGTGTCATTCTCTCCTGTGTCTCTATTAGCCTCAGCCCATCATCTCAGCCCCTCCCTCTCTCCATTCCTCCATCCCTCCATCCCTCCATCCCTCCTTATGTTATACCTCAACCCCCTGGAGAGGAGCGATACTGCTGATGCATCACCACCAGAGATAATTTGTTTAAATGACAGATTAGGAGCGTAACTCGATTTGTGTCCGATACTGTATGTAGTGTCTGTTACCAATCTAATAAAGCCACCTCCCCGCCCCCCCATTGCTTCCTTCTCTTAGCCCCTCCTCTCCTCCACGCACGTTCCCTGCACCCTTGCTTGTATCTGCAGCAATAAACTCTCAGCACAACAAGAAAGAAAGGAAATAAAGAAGGGGGAGCAGCAGAGGCTCGTCTCCAGGGCTGTAACACGATCGCAAGCCGGGGCCACCATGGCCTCCGCATTAATTGAATTGCGAGGCCGGGAAGCTGTGAGGTTTGGCGAGGCGCTCATTGACTCATTGATCGGCGCAGAGGGGCCGCAGATATATGCCTTGCAGTCGCGGCCAATCAATCAAACAATTAAGCCCGGTCTCTGTTGCTGGCTGTGGTCCATTTAAGTCTAACCTCCCGGCCCCCGTTGCTACACATTCCAAATTAATTGCTTCTCGCCACAGAATAGGCCTCGTCTCTCATACACCCGCTTTGTACCTGGGGAAAAAGGAACTGTGAGTCTGCATTTCCCCACAATTCCCATCCCTATAAAGCGCCTGTGTAAGCCGTGACAATACTCAATCCCTGCTCAGGGACGCTCAGCTCCAACTGCCTTTCTTTCAGTGCGAAATCCAAACACGTTTTTATTGGATATTCGTCACAAAAGGACTAGTTATGTCGGCTCTTGGGGAGCTGTCGAGGGAAAAAAAAGAGAAAAGATGGAGTATGTTTCTGCTTGTTCATGCAGAGGGATGCACCCGGCAAGAGGAGGAGGAGGAGGAGGAGGAGGAGGGGTCATCAGCACGGCCTTTCCAGCTGCATGCCCCTCCTCCTTCCACCTTCTTCCCCTTCCCCTCCTTCCAGTCTTGCAGGGCAGTAAAACCATGTCCTACAACAGCGGCAGGAGGATTATTCCTCGTTCATGGATTCGTGACTGGAATCCTCAGCCGCTCTCCTCTCTCGCCATATGGCATTATCAATTTTGTTCACCATGGCAGAGCCTGTCACCTTAAGACTGCGCCTCCCTGGCATGCCGCCCTAGCTAGCATCTGTCAGAGGGGACTAGTGGGGGTTTAATGTCTCAGTCTCACTTGCACTCTGCGTCTTTCCTTCTTCCTTTCACACTTAAGACTTTTCCTCTCTTCTCCCTCTTCTCCTTCTCACCTCCCTCCTCCTTTTTTCACCATCATCATTTTGGGGTGTATCATGGAAAAACGTTTCGGTGTCTAGCCTTGAACCCCCTGCCCCTAAACCTGAGCTTCATCACCCCTTATGCTCCTCTTGTATAGAAGAGACCGCCATGGCTATTGGCAAGATATGATAAATCAAAGATGTCTCCTTTTTAGGAACGTGTCCTTAATCTTTCCCCATGGCCACCTGGCCTGCTTTGTGACCTTGAGGAGATGTGTCCGATGCTGAGAGGCCGGCAGGATGTCACATACACACACACACACCACATATGCTCGCACACTCACACCGTGCACACACACTCGCATCCACTCTGGCATATGACAAGTAGTGCATTTGTGGCGTGGATGTCCTTGGGCTGTAAACACACACAGTCAGAGAAGTGAAGGACCTGGGATGTCACCAAATAAAGATGGAAGGTGTTGAGGAGTAATTCTGTCATCGGGGAGGCAGCTGATGTAACAGAGACAGACAGTCAGACTCCTGGATCATGGCCTGTACATGGAAGTGAACTCATTACATTATAGATTTAGCCTGAAGTCGATTGTTCTATCCTCAACAATGTGTATTTAATACATAATAAGTTTCAGTTTCTACTCAGCAAACAGACTTGTTTAATGTCACAATGTCAGTACTGCAGCAGTCATCGTGTTTTTCCTGCAACACGATATCATACCACCATACCAACCATGCAATGCGATGTGATACGTATACATTTTGGGAAAATTGTACTTTACATGTACTTCCAGCTTCCACAGCAGCAATGAACGAGTGTAAAAAGAACATACAGGCAAGCGGAAAGGAGCGGAAAGCAGTTTCATTAGGGGCACAAAGATAACACCAGCCGCTCTCTGGTCACAGGATATAAATGTCATCACCTTCACTTACTCACGCTGAATTTTCTTAATAATTTCCTGCTGCTTTGACACATCAGCCATTACCGACTTCACATGGAAATTTTGGAAAATTGTTCTAATTAAGATCAGCATGGAAACTCAACATAGATAACAGAATATATAGAATATAATCTCTAGGACCACCTCATCTGCATACAATTAAAAACATGTAGATGAGGTGGCCTAGATTTTATTACTTTGTTCTGGTTGTACCTTTGTAGTCCGAGATGTATTGACCAACAGGTATCAACAGGCTTTGGTTTTTGCATGAACAGTTTGTATGAAAAGCAAAATCAGGCAGAACACAATCCACCAGAATGACATCTAACTCCTGTGTCAATCTAACCATTTCTTTCTCTCTATCAACAGATATGCATAGTAAGACAAAGTGAAGCCTCTTGTGTGATAATGTTGGAATTTTGTTGACCTGCATGCGGCCGCTGGGCACATAATAATTTCACACATTTTGTTTCATCTTCTTGCTATTTGTAGTTCTGTTGAACCTGTATGAAAAAAAGAAAGTGATATTTCCTACAAAACTCAATGATTGTAAATTAAGAGTAAATAAAAATGTGATGCCTGCATACACTGTTGATCTTTTTTTTTACTTTGCAAAGTTTGGATTAATGAAATTGAAGTTTAGAATCCCAAATATGGACATTCTTTTAATTATGGTCAAGTGTTTCTGTGATAAAAGGCAACTTATTATTCATAATATGGGCATGAACCTGCTTTGCATAATGTTTGAATGATCAAATGATGCTCAAAAATAACTGTGCTGAAAAATAATCTAGTCCAAGGCTAGTGTAAAATTCCACGCTTAATGAAATAATCATGAGACCAGAGATTGAACTGAATATGAAAATATGATGCCTGGGTTAGCAGTGAAGCTCAAGTCGACTTTTTGTGTGTGTGTGTGTGTGTGTGTGTGTGTGTGTGTGTGTGTGTTTCACATGGAGTCCTAGTGGAGGGGGGGAGGGTTTCACATTTTTTTTTTTCACCCTAGATCTCTGGTAGTTAAAAGTCCCCAGACTGACAGCACCATAGAGAGAGAGGGATAGAGAAGTGAGGGGAGACAGGAGGCAAGCCCAAGCCTTCTCAAAGTAGAACATTCGCACCATATTGAAAGCATCCCAGGCCTGGCAGCAGCTTATTTTAGCCAGGCAGCATTGATCTCATGCCAAGTCATTTTTAGCAGGATGATGTGTCCTTTATCTGTACCTTTTGGGGATGTTGATTCTCTGTGCTGTGTGTCTTATGTTTTCACCAGACAGAGGGGCAACAAGGCTTCTGAAAGAGATAACAGAAGTTTCTTCCCTTTTTAAAAAAGAAAACATTGTTAGTCAGGTTTATGATTCAAACGCAATAACAAAAGATGAGTATTAGAGAATGAAAAAAGCACCAGGTTACCAGCCCCTCAGCGGAGGAGAATCTCTTTTAATTGGCGACTCTCCGGTCTCATGGATGTGTTAACACGATTCTCTCCTTATCTTCCATTCTATCGATCATTGAACGACAGTGATTTGCTGAATTGCTCTCTTATCCTGAATGTCTTGACTTCATCAGCTGCACAATGGAGGCTCAGTTTGGACTGAAGCCAGCTGGCAGAGACGGCCAGCTCTGGCAAGAGAAACTCAATAGAAACAAGGCAGTCATATTACGTCCTCTTAATTTCTCTTTTTTAAATTCATGTCTTCTGTTAGCATCCAGACATTTCAAACCGAATCGCGTACGCTCTCACAGTGTTCACCCTTTCTTTTTATTTTTGTGCTGTGCAGCCAAGGCAAGAAAATGGGGTCTGCTGCTAATGACTATCACACTTCCAATCTCCAATTAGCTAAAGAGAGGAGCTGGTTAATTACTTCTTGTAATGTTCACCAGCCAGTCCTTAAGGCTCTGAGATTCGCTTTGTTGCACTGGGAGGGTGATTCTGTGAGCTAATGCTTCTACATCTCCACAGAAACAGCTCCTTCTGGACCGATTTTATTTCACTTCATATTTTACTTATGAGATATTTTATTATCCATGGAACAAGTACCTTAGTTACTGGTTAGATGTATATTATGCATCCATAAAAGGGAAATATTCAGCCATCTATATGCTTTTTGAATTTCCTTATGACTTTATTTGTTGCCAAAACACCAATTAGCAGCTTTAAAAAAATCAAACTACTTCTCACATTAGTCTTACCTACCTGTCAGGGGAACACATGCACACACTAACAGCTTGTGCAGTAGCTGTCTGATTCCATGTTTTTGTCAGCGGGAAAAATGAAGACAACAACTTGTAGACAAGCTGACAATACACACATCCAATTATCCTTGAAGGTAGAGGAGGGTGTAACAATTGGCAAGCTGCAATAACTCTGGCTCCCCGATCATCTGAACTCTAAAACACTCCACTGGAACTGACAGATGCATTTAATGAGTGATGGTTGTATATTTGTGTAAACTGAATGTATGTGTAACAGAGGGAGAGAGATTGAAGTGTGGATGTAGAGGGAAAGAGAAAGTACTTTAGCATGTCCTGTGTTAAGTTTTTCGAGTCCGGCTCTGTCAGTGCTGACTGCTGACAGCGTGCAGGTTTTGCTATGAAAAGCTGCTGAGGAATCCCACAGGGATCCTATTAGGGACACTGGGTGCTGATGCTGCACTGCAGACGAGCACACACACTGAAAGACCCACATACACACATATAGGCTTCTGGAGTCGAGGTGGAGTTATTTTTAAACTTTAACCATTTAGTACTTGTACATGTGATTTTCAGTTTTATGACCTTTATCCAACTTTACTAGTTCTGGATCTCTAACTTAAATAGCTTTTAGATGTTAACTAAAGTTTGACTCAAGTATTGAAACCTCTTAAATAACAAAAACTGTCAATTTTTGAAGTTATTTTCAGACACGCACTTCTGAAATTATCTTGAAACGACAGAACAACCTGCCCATGAATATGCCTGAGTTGCTTTATGCCCCTAACAATGTGAAGATGGGAGGGGTGATGTGAAAGGGTCTCATGAGGCAAGACATGACGTACAAAAGAGGCTTAAGAAATCCAAGATAACAATTTATATCAATGTGATGTGTAATAAGATGCATCAAAAGTATCAATAAATGAGGGGGAAAGGTACACAACTGCCAAGCAGAAAAAGAGCACACACCAGTTTCATCAACACCAGTCGCTCACCGGACACAGGATATAAACGTCATCACCTTTCGATCGCTCACTCGTGCTGAATTTCCCTACATTTTTTTTTTTGCTGTGTTCACACATCGGCTCACAATGACTTCACACGGACATTTTTCCCGAGGTGGCTGGCGGGAGAAAGTCTGGCTCAATTCGGGGTTACAGATTTGGCCATTTGCAATCACACATGCTGCTCATCCTGACAATTTTTAAGATTTTTCTGGAGTTTTGTGAATATGTGAAAACCACTTTTGTATTGAATAGTAGTGAATGTTTAGTCGTGTTTACTTTCTTAAGTCTGTTTTTCTTGAAAGGAAAATTTGTGTTCTAAAAAAAAAATCTTACATATCGAGATGTTTGGCTTTTTTTTTTAACATTTATATCTCAACCATTAGTCCTTTAAAAAAAGCTGCCTTGACATCATTCCCAAGAAACTTAAGTGATATATTAGAAACTGATTAGAAGTGACATTTTCAGCCCTGTCTGAATCTTCATCCTGATTTTTGTCCGCTCTCAGACCGGTGCCCTTTGTGTTTTTGCTCCTGTAACTAAGATGAAGAGGTGCAGGAGGTGGAGGCAGCGGCAGCGTACTATTGAACTGTCTAAAGGACGCAGATTGAGCTCGGTTGGAAGTCGTCAATAAATGACCCTCATGATAATCAAAGGCGGATCAATACATGACCCTGTTGCCAAAATGCACATCGATACACAACCTTGTTATTATCATGTAATGATTTAATCAGGCATGGAATGCACTTTTGTAGAGTCCTCAAGCGGCAGTGAGGGGCAAAGGGAGTCTAAAGAGTACATTAGAGGTTATAAAGAGGATTTTATCATTTTGAAATGTAAGCAAATAAATGAATCATCCACTACTTCATTGCTGTTTTCCAGATTTTTTGGATGAGAGAAGATTGCTCTATAGGATCCAAGAAAGTTAAAAGATAATTTTCTGTTTTCTTTGATATCCCATTTTCATAATGTGACCGTAACACACCGAGTGAAAGTCTGAACTTGTGCAGGCCTTGGGGAGAAGAAGAAGATGAAGAACATGCAGAAAAATCCGCACCAGACCAGAGCTACTGTACATCCTGCAGAGAGCACATGTACTATTTGATGCTCTGCAGAAATGTATGAAGTAGAAGAGGGATTATGAAAACGAATGAAGACATACAGCGAGCACTGTGTCGGCTAAGTCCTCCCCGAGGTCCTCTTGTACATTACTTTGAAGCGCTGCAGAGGGAGAGGGTAAAATAAAAACTGCCTTGTTGAATTATTGAGGGTTCATCTTCTTTATTAGAGGATTTACACTCATTGAGACAAGTTTTGCCCTCGTTCATTTTTCTTTCCTATGAGTCGCATCAGAGATGTCCAAACGTCTCAGTGGAGAGAAGGGACATGGAAGTACAGTAAGCTGTGTAATGTATAGAAATGTAAACTGTGGGGGCATTGGGACTTTTTGTTTTAGTGTTACTGCTGAAGGGGAAGAGTTTTGCAGCATGAATAAGTGCTGATTCATTTCAGAGGACGATCATCTCATGAAGCATACGTCAGGCATTCAAACAGCTATTTTGCAGGCGTCGGAGGGTGTTACCTGCCCAGGATCAATAACGGAAGTGTTACCTTGTAGCCACAAGCAGGTTTTCGATTTGTCAGCATCATCCATTAAGCTGTTAATTATCATTGCCCCCTGCTAACACAAGTCTCCCCAATTTGCATATAAACCACACAGACAAACCCAGGTGAATGCATGTTAAAAACAAACATGCATGCATTCACACTCCCCCTGTAGTTTCAGTTGACTGCAGTTACTGTCAATACCATTTGTCTACACAGCTGTATACATAGCTTAAGCAAAGAAAACAGAGCAGTACTTCTGTATTTGAATTGCTGAGGAAGACTAGCAATGTGTTTGGCTCTTAGTCAGCCACAAGATGACCTTCATTCACATCTATCGAGACAGCATGGATCCCTACGAAGAGGAGGAGGAGGGGGGTGGCAGGCGCAGAGGAGGCTGGTGATGTTTCCTTTCTGTCCACTATAGCAGCATTTCTGTGTGTTCCTGGCTCTGAAAGAGATACTCTGTCTCTCGCGCAGGAGGAGGTGGGGGTGTGAGGAGGAGACCTCTCAAGGTGAAGGGATTCAAGGGAGGAGATGAAAAAAACAAAGGGGAGGGGGGGAGGGGGGGGTAGAAAACTAATTTATGAGGGATGCAAAGAATGAAAAATAAGCAGTGAGCCAAATGGAAAGACATGGAGAGTTAGGAAGCAGAAATAAAGAGGAGGGAGGTAGACTCAGCAGGGAGGGGAGTGGGAATAGCAGTTTTTTTTTTTTTTTGGCTAGTTCACAGACAGAAAGCTCCTCGCTAAAAGTGGATTTATGCATGAGGCAGCCAGACCCTCACGCTACAGTACCTGTGTTGCATGTCTAATTAACTCCGCTCATATATTTTTTGTGGCGAGATAAAAATGCTTCATATTTGCTCTTTTTTAGTCAATGAATGAGAAAACTTGAGTCCCACCTGGTGGCATATCTGAGATGTTATGTTCGAGACCAAAGGCTCCTGTGTTATGTTTGGGGACCAGGAGATGTTTGATTTAAGTCCTCAAAGCTTGACACACAAAGTGCATGAGCATGAAGGTGCATAAAATAGATTGTTCCCAAGACGTGGAAGAAGCCACTGTCCACCATTGGTTCACGTACTCCCATTTTCCAGTCTCTAGTTTGTCATTTTGGCCCCTGTGTCTGAGCCATAAAAGGAGTGCAGGGCTAGCAAACGCTAAATAAGCATTTTTCACACTCGCACAAGCTTGGAAGGTGCATCTGTAATTCATCTCAACTCAAAAATAAATTGGGGCCGATTAGAGAGTTGGGACCAGACCAGGTCAGGAGTATGGCTGCTAGTGAGATGAGGAACATCAACAGGAAAGACTTTGAAGGATTTCAAGAAGGATTTGAAGGACCCCAATGCTTGCAAAAACCAGAAAGAATACCATAGGCTAAAGGTGTAGGTGAGACGGGGTTTTTTTCTCCACATGGCCTGTTATTCCTTTTACGTGATTGGTCAATACCATTCCGACTACAAACCTGCAACGAATGGGAACCAGAACCCTTTCCATACTAACATCCAGACCCCAGCCCTCAGGATTATTTTAAGCCATCCTATCGCTTCTGTGCACTCAGCGACTCAACTGGTCAGTACCTAATACCTCTGTCAGTGTTCTGTCTGCAGTATATCCAGCACCAACTGCCCTACGGTGTGAGACATGCATGATGGATAGGTCACACAGGAGCATCCCATGTCCGTTTAATCATAGCAGCAGGTATGGTGAAGTGAGAAACTTCACCCTGTTAAAGGAGCGGAGATTGATTGCATGGTTGGGGACTGTGAGCTCAAACTAATAGTTCAGAGAGGGGTGTGGAGGAAGGGACTGGGAGAAACAGAAGGACAGAGTGACCAAGAGGGAGGAAGTGTGATGCCTTTTTTATTTTCTTCTTAAGACCCTGAGAAACTTTATACAAGTGACGCAGCGATCACAGAAAGCAGAGGAGGTTGCTGTCCTCTCAGAATCTCATTACTGACCCAGGAGGATAAAACAAACTCTTATTCAGTTGTATTGAGAGTCCAGCAGGTGAAAATAGTGTCTCTGGGAGTAATCTAGTGTCCGTGTCACTGGCCTGTGCTCCATTATGGATGTTGTCCAAGACAATCATCGTTGCTTCTGCTGGACAGGATCCACATTCTCACTCCGAGAGCAGAGCAGGCTGCACAGTGGTGCTTCCAAGTTTCAGACACATTACCGTTCATATGAAGTCAAGTTCTTTGGCTACACAACGACCGAAGGCCAAGCAGTATGCTCTTTTTGTAGCCTCCACCAACTATTGTAGGCAAAACTTGATTGTGCACTGAACCAAAACTGAAAAGTTGTGAGCTAGACCTTTGACCCATGACCTGAAACCTGCTTTAAAGATCCTAAAAGCTAAGTGGAACTACGGGTTCAAGAGAAATTCTCTGCCTTATTATTTTCAAAAACAAAAAGTCAGTTTGTTCAACTACTTCAAAACCGAGTCCCTCTTACCTTTATACCTGATAAAATAAACAGAATTATTTGACTATTTCCTCTCTGTCTCATTAAATTCAATGACTCATGATGCCTCTTATATCATCAATCCCTGTTTGAAGTCTCAACCTAGTCTTTATCTTGTTCTCTGTACAGGTATGGCTTCATTGCTTGTAACTAAAAAAGATAAAAAAAATTTATCATTTGACATATAACTGGAGAGCCATCATAGACAAAGTGTGTTGGATAAAGAGCCATTACAAATAGAAAAAATGTCAAATTAGTAGCCGTATATTGAAGTAATTTTGGAAATTAATTTATAAACCCCAAGCAGTCCATCTCAACTTCAACAAAAACTGTACTTATTTATTTCGTCATTATTGTTGTTTTCCCCTCATCTGTGTAAAATCCATGCCTGCTGTCTAAACACTTTCTTTTCTCTCTTTACATTTCAGTACAAGTCAAGCTGTTTTGTGGTCTATAGTGTACTGAGGAGCTGGAGAGAGCTGCACTTCCTTAATAGAGTGAATCTGATCGAGTTGCCCTGTACACAAGAATCAATTGTTACAGCCAGTTGCCTGTCTTATAGTGTACATTAAGCCCCATAGTGAAACATATAATATGTCCATTCTAAAGATGACCTGTTTAACAAAGCAGTGTCAAAAATAATAAACATTTTATAAACAAATAAAACCACAGACTACTCATTGTAAATAAGATAGTCCAGTCATTTTATTAGGCCTGTCCCTGACTTTCATAGTCGAGCCTGATTCGTCATATTCTGTCTACAGTCGACTGAGAGTCCAAAGTTTTGAAAAAAACTTTTGACCATTTTATCAATGGGCTTTTTCTTTAAGCCACACCAAAAGTGTTTGAGCTCCGTTTGTTTGTCTAGTTTGAATGTAAAAGGAGGTCAGAAGAATAAACTGAATCAGATGTGATGTAATCCAGCTCCCCAAGCTGACAAAGCACAGTGAAGACAGGCTTTATATGTGCCCGCAGTGACTAATGTGCCTGTAAGCAGAGAGCTGTGGGGGTCATGGGTTTGTGGACACGTGTCAAACAGGAAAAGACTTCAATCCCCCACAAACATTCACCGCTGGTCCCTACTGTCACATCTCTGAAAATGCTTTTTAGAAAGACACTGACACCAATCTTTCCTGACCTGAAATGAAAAAAAAGAAAAGAAAAGGCTGATTTTTTTAAAAGTAGATGATTCTCTCTCACTGCAGAAGAAAAGGAGAGAATGAAGAGAGCGAGAGAGAAAGGCGAATTGATAGGTACTTGATGGTTATGCCTTCAGGTTCAACTATGACTTCAGCTCTACTTTGACATTGGCTCCATATGACAGCCTGAGTTACAGCTGCAAGACACCCAACACTGACAACTGTGTGTATGTGTGTGTGTTGGATATTACTGGAATGACTAAGCCAACATACCCACACACAGCATGATTACGCTTTAACGATATTAATGTACAGAAAAGATATGAGGCTGCAGACCACTGGAAAGAGGAGAAAATGGAATACACAAGCAACACATGCTTTGTGTACTTTGACAAGGTTTCTCAAACGTTTGTCCTCCCAGTTGTAATGCCAGCCGGGCTTAATGACTCACCGCCTCGCACGAAGGCAGGTTTGATGCTCTCTTCCGTTTCTTGTTTCTTAAAGGAGCGTTTGATGTGCAACTTGGTTGGCTACTCAGATGCCTTCACTACAAGTTAATGCTACCTTACTCCAGACACCTCAGAGTACAAAATAATGACACAGTGCACATAAATATTCTCTCCAAAAATCTCTAGAAAATGTAATAATAAAGAGTTTAAAACCAGGTCAAGTCAGCCAACAGACACTGTAAAATGCATCCACATTGTGACTTGAATACTCTATTATATAAGCTGTGTGATATAGTGTGGCTGGACGACTAATGGCTAACACGCTAGCCAGCTGGACAGCACTAGTCAGTGACAATAAGCCTGGAAGCATCTCTCTATTTATACCTTACTGGGCTGTTGACTCGCCCTGACATTATGTTCTTGGAATTGTACATAAGTCCACATGCAAAAATGTTACTGAGAATCTTAAACATTCTTAAAAACAAGCATAACAAACCGAAAACCATTCCTCTTTTGTGTGCGACCAAACAGGTCCCTATTTAGGCGATGCACTCAGTAGGCTGTGGAACTGAATTGCCCTTCTAAGATTGATCGTCTGAATCTGAATCTGAAACACAGCTTTTAAAGCTTTTTACTTTCTGAGTTAAAGCTCCATTGCTCCTCCAAGACACTGTGCGAAAGCTCTAATGTGCAAACGCCTTATATCATGAAAATGTGACTTTTTCCTCAGGGGAAATATGTTAATTATTACAGTTCCATTACAATGTATTTATTTCACTGCTAAATGTTTTCTAACTTCAATTATGTTAATAAAATAATTTAAAAAAAATAATACTAATCTCCAAAATTAAATCCTGATGATGCATACAGAATATAAGCCAAATAGTAAAGAAAAAAAAAAGTTTGTTCTTGCAGTATGTAGAGAAAACCACTTTAGTTGACAAATCAATTCATTGTAAAGTAATGTGGCTGAATGTGACGTGATTATCCAAACTCTAGAATCAAAAAATCTTTACCTGTGATTTTTGTGCTGTCACTCTTTTAATAATAGATCAAATCTCAAAACATTCAAAGTCAAAAATAAACCAGCATAAAGAATTTAAGCCTCAGATCTTTACGTCCATCATTGCAAGGTCTGTGACGAACATCTGCCCCTCTAACTCTATCAGACCTGCAGCTGACGGGTGATGCAGTGGGTGGTTTGGTGTTCTGTTGGTTCTGCCATGGCGGCACATTGACTCGTAGATTTAGATCTAAGCAGGCGTCTGCCTGTCTGTCTGTGTCTCTATCTGCTCTGATTGGCCACTGGTCAAATATAATGACATGTCATTTAGACCTAATCTGTCACAGACTGATGACTCCTCTGCCTGTCTGTCAATTCACCAAAAGGGGAGAACGAGAGATAGACAGGAGCGAAGGTAGAAAGCAGGCAGGAAAGGGGGGACAGACATGTGTGAGAGAGACACTGATAGATGCTTTTTTTGATGGTTTTAATGTGTGTATCACGAGGAACCTAAGCCACTGTCAGCCCTGATTCTCCAGAGGAATGAAATCCCTGGCTTTAATCCAGAGACCTCTTAAATCTCCCAAGTGGAGTTCAGCCAGCTCAGCCCAACTTTGTCACCCTGGCTGAGGTCGTGTAAGCAGAAGTAGGGTGTAGGTTCTGGGCCAAACAACCCCCTCTGTTTTTTTTTCTGTCTACAGGAACTTGTATAAAAGTATTATTGTTCATACGTTCATATGTGGACTTTCTAGTATTTACAGCTTTAAAATCTAAAGCTCAAATAGACTTATCTGGGCTTTTTACTGTTGGATTTACAAATAGCAGCAGCCCGAAGAGAAGACATCTGTTGGATACACAAGTTAGCTTGAAACAAATTTGTGAAACCTAATCTTAGTTAGTTTCACAGAAAAGCACTCAAAGCTTTTCTTAGTTTTATCTTTCAGTAATATGTAATACCATGTTATAACCTCCTGCGACTGATCTACTTTGTGTTCGTCTATCGCATACAGCCCACATTGAGAACATATGACTTTGCACTTCTACAATTCTACATTTGACTTAGCGGACACTTTTATCCAAAGCAACGCACATCAGAGAGAGTAGTTGCAACGTAACAACATATAGAGAGTTTATACTTGGGTGAATTCTTGTAGGATTGAAGAGTGTGTGCAGTTTGAGCTCTACAATATTTGTGGTTTTTATGCTTTTGTCCCTTATCCTTCATGTCACACACACATACAGTACACACACACACACACACACACACACACACACACACACACTAAAACTGCTCGTTGTGCATTCATGTAAAAGCTATTGATTTCAGTCCTCTTCATTTCTGAATGGATCAATATCTGTCCAGGACAATGCATGTGAACACGCAGCTGAAAATCAGGGAACAGGTTTTTTTGATGTCTTTTTTTTTTTTCTTCTGGCTTTCAAAAGAAATTAAGGACACTAATTGGTGTCATACACCGAAAGCATCGTCAACCATCAGCTTCCCTGTTTTCTTCACAAAGACGACACTCTCTTTAGCAGTTAGCATGATTTGTTAGCCAGAAAAGCTCCTTCCCTGGACACTGGGTTTTAGCATATAAATGATGTGTTTACCATACACTTTGTTGTTTCAGTCAATGGTGTTTACTCCCAGCTTTAATTACTTAATAAATGTATGATAAGAACTCCATTTACATCATGTTTTTTAATCTCTGTGTTATTACATTTATTATTGCTACTGTCAATAATTTAGCCAAGTTTTAATTACTCTTGAATTAAAACGGCCTCATGCTGTGATGGCCCGAGTAGTGCAATAATTGCAGTTAGCTATTTTCCCTCCACTGTGCTAAATTTACTTTGACACAATTTCATTACTGGGCTCCATAAAATATTCATAGTATGTGAATGAAAAGCAGTCGAGGGTAATTAGGTGTTTGTTAATGCACACACTAATCCTATGTGGAGCATCAGACCCTGACTGACAGCTGTCAGCTTTATGTCATCTGCTCACTATCCCCATACAGTTGTTCTGCTACAAATCACAGTCTGTGTATCACCACATTATGCATCCTGTAGAATGTGTTTACTGAAATGCGTGACACTGCGGATTAATCAGGCTTAGGTATGTTTGTTCACTTATCGGGATGACATAAACATGTAACATGTGGTCGGGCTGGCAGTCCATCTGTTGGGCCGTCATGGAAAATGTTGACGCTTGATTGAAAGTCATGAGCCCATAAATCTTCCAGATGTCTAGCTCGACTTGGAAAACATCGTACAACCTCTGCTGGATAACTTCCCTGACTTTGACTTTGGTGAGTCTCACACTTGATAGACTTTTCCCCACTTTTGATTGAAATATATCTGTCAATATAAAACTAACATGTACACAACAACTGCACTTGTTGTCCAGCATGTACAGTGTGTTAAACTGGGCTCTTGGTCAGTGGTAGAGTGGGGTGTCTCTCAATTTACAGGTTGGCAGTTTCAATCCCAGATTCTTCAGTCCACATGTTAATGTTTCCTTGGGCAAGACACTGAACCCCAAGTTGATCCCAAAGGCATGGCCATCATGGGCACCTTAGAGAACAGCCTCTGCTATCAGTGTGTGAATGTGTGCGTGAAAGGGGGAATGTGGCAGTGTAGTATTGTGTACTTGAAACAAATGGCAAAAACGTTGAGTAGTAAAATATATTGATATGTTCAAGATGAATTAATAATAAAAATAATTATCAAAACAGACAAAAAACAATCAAACAAACCCGCAAATAAACAATCAATCAAAAATAATTAAGTATAATTTTTAGATTAGATTGTTCAGTCATAAAATACTTAGGCTTAATAGAAGTTCCTTACCTCCGTCGATCATGGTGCAATTGATATACTATTTGGTGTAAGTTGAGGAATTTAATTTAGCTTATTCTGACTTTTACAGGTGTACTTCTGTTAATGCTCTCCATGTCAGTCTAAGTAGTGGGAGGACTGAAATAGTAAGAAAACTCCGAGCTCAGGGAGGCATACACAGGCTAGGGTGGGAAATATATGCAGCAAGTTTTAAGGGAGAAAAGGAGAAATATGACGGCTGAGACAGAGGGAACACAGCAGGCAGACAGCACCTGCTGCAATCTGAAACACTGCTGTCACTGCTCCTGTCCCATAACATCCCTTTCCCTGTCAACAACACACACACACACACACACACACACACACACACACACACACACACACACACACACACACACACAAAAACTGCCATGCCTCATCACATTACAGCACATCTTCAAACACACACACATTCACATTAAAAGTTAGAACATAAGTATGGGAATGTCTTTGTTCTTCAAATGAATTATCTTTTACGTGAGGCCCTCATCATTAGCGTCCTTGAAGAGCCGTTTGTTTTTGTTCACAAGAAATTCTCAACCTTCTTTGGGCCGGTGCACGTCATCTTTTCACCAGTGACATCATCCCTCTGATGTCATGACGAATGACATCAGCGTCATCTCTTAGTCTACAGAGATTCTGTCCTTGACTTCCAAACATCTTTATGCTCTGTGAAGCAACAGACTTTAAATCCCCGATGGATTGATGACATACCAGCATGTGTCTGCAGTGAGCGTCTGACGCATGGACTGCTTCTGGAGAATCTGTCATGTGTTTGTGATGCGCACAGTTAAGAGCTTCCAGGAACTCTGAATAAATTGCAGGCATTAAGTGGAAACAACTTAGACAGGAATCTGTTGATGGGTACTTGAGATGTTTCCATGCTGCATTAGCGATGCTGGTGGACTGCTGCATGTGTGTCTAACAAAGTCATGCATACACTTGCATGTGTGCATACAGACACTCAGCAGGACAGTGACTAATGAAGCGTTCAATAATTAAATCCGAAGGGGGAATAAAGAATATTGAATAACGACCTCAGATTTACAGCGAGACAGCAACATTTTTCTCCAACTCTGGCCATGGAACGATTGATTTCTTTGGAGCCATACATTTTAAGATACATGAATAGTAACCTGAAGACTTGATGGTCATATCGGTCGGGCCCTACATAAAATGCTTTCAGAAACTTGTAAGAGACATTTATTCAATACTTTTGGATGTTTTGTTTTTTTACCATAATAATAACGACACCTACTAAACAGTTGGAAGGCTTGTTGATTTAGACTTCTAGTGGCTCTAAGGACACAGAATGGAGAACTAGTTATTACAGTAAGTTGCAAAGATTTAGGGCCATGTGGGTAATTTCTTCGATATGCTTTCCATAATTAATAATACTATACTTTTTTTTTTTTTTGGGGGCATTTTGTGCCTTTATTGGAAAGATAGGACAATGGATAGAGTTGGAAATCAGGGAGAAAGAGAGTAGGGAACGACATGCTGGAAAGGAGCCACAGGTCGGACTCAAACCTGGGCCACCCGCCTGGAGGACTAAAGCGTCCATACATGAGGCGTGCGATCTAACCACTGCGCCACCAGCGCCCCATACTATACAGTTTTAATGTAGTGGTTTATTTAGCCCAAACATGTCTTGACTCCATGGATGGCAATGGTGTCTTTATTCAAGTCTAAGATATGTAAACATCCTTGAAATATCTCCACAACTATTCTGAGTATTATATTCAGTTTTTATACCAACATTATAGTCTCCAGAATATAAATCCTAAGAACTCTGTAGATCATTTAAGCTTTCCTGTAGTGCCATCGTGAGGTCTGCATTTGTGATTTTGAATACACGACTCCCTTGTTTATGGATGGTGCAGTAAGAAGGAGACGTGAAAATGCAGTAAGATGCTCTTAGCTGAGACAATGGAAAAGAAAAATCTGCTCTTTGTGCAAATCTTTACAAATATACAGTATGTAGACAATTGATTTGAGTCCCCATAAAATGTTGACATTGAAACATGTTTGTATATAAATCCAACCAAGACAGCTATCCTGTCAGCTCCACACACACACACACACACACACACACACACACACACACACACACACAAGCTGTCCAAAGCTGACAAGCTCAGCAGGACAGGGCCTTCTTCCTCTTCATCATTTATTCACCAACACAGCACACTGTGGCCGGTACATCCTATAGAGCAAACATTTATTCTCAGCATTCTTCAATTTCCCTCACAAAGCTCTTTTCAAGCTCGTCTCGGCCTTTTCACTATGCAACGAGGCTGGCCATATTGGTTCCCGGAGCCAATTTTGGTGGCTAGCATATTGTGATCCGGTCCGATAGTGCTGAGAAGAGATATTAGTGTAACTGAATACATGCATGCATGAACAGTATAATGTATGAATGGACAGGTCATTCATTATGTATGAATGGGCAGGATGAAGTCATGTATTTCAAAATGTGTCCCCTGAAGGTCTTAATTTGTCAGCTATGGAGGAAACACACCATGAAAGAGGAAGCTCAGGGAAATGATGCTCTTCCTCTAAGGACTCCTGCCAAAACTAAACTTAGATTATTATTAGAGCTGGAACGATTCCTCACATAACTCGATTAGGCTCCGTTTAAATCTGGACGACTACACAGAACATTGAACAGAACACAATAGAGATTCTGTGGCACGATGTGCTTGCTGCAGCTGTTTGCAAGGTGTGAAAAACATCCATCCAGTCTATTCACCCGACACTATAAGGTAACATTAACAATACATGCAGAGCATGTAATGTTTCTTATTTGATTATTTAAGTATAATCAGTGGACTACTCGATTACTAAAATAATGGATTACATGCTATTTACAAATGTATCATTGAATCTATTTCGTCAAGTGAAGGATAAAAACTCTCATTAATTGCAAAGTAAATATTGTTAAAAATGATCACATGCTGCACAATACATTTCCTGGCTCTTGTCAATCCCCCTTTAATTTTTGGCCAATCATATTTCTTCCTAACTTTTGCAGGCTCTGAAACTTCTAAACTTTGACACATTTAATTTTGACCTCAAATGAACTCTTTACAGCTTCCTACCCACCGTTTTACTTCCATGTGTGGTTTGCTGTCTCAACCTATCTCACCTTTCTGCTGTTTGTTTCCAAAGTGAAGAACTCAAAGTTATACATCAATTTGAGTGAATACATTATTCAGTTGTTGTTTGTTTTTTTCATGGAGAAATTGCTCACATTCTTTTCACATCACACCTGCCACTAACTAGACTCCATTCCAAAGTCATTTGCCTCTCATGTTTGCAACTCATGAGTTACGCCCTGATGGTGTTCATGCTTATGTACCTGCTGGATCATTTTCCCAACGTAAATGAAATAATAACAGTAACGGTCACATCATTAGCATGCCACAGAAGTTGAATAGTGATATGCTAGTGCACCTTAATGGCCTATTGGCACAGTAGGGACTGGAAAGATTGGAGGCTGTATTAAATTGAACAATCTTTGCCATTCATTTCCATATGCCTCACATTGTTAAATAAGGCTATAGAAAAAAATGTCATATTTGATGAGGCCCACCTTAAAAACATTTTTCAAATCAGTAGAATTTTTTTTTTTTTCCCAATGAAAACATTTCTTGCTGTTTTTGACCTTGTTCCTACGGAGCCACTAAATGTATGAAATTATAATTTATATCAACAAATGAAAATGAAATATTAAGCAAAAAAAGAGTGTGATGTTTACAGCTCTGTTAATTATTGTACACTCTATGAAAAACTTTCCACATCTGGGTCTAAATGCACATCTGGAGACATTTTCCAAGAGTTAATATATAACACTAAAGACCTGTATGTAATGTCAACTGCAGGCAAGACTTTAAGAAGGTAGTAAATTAAAAACTGTAGTTTGCGTACAACATGCAATATTATAATTCAGTTCCACTTTGGACGACTGTACGGTTTCCTGTCATACTATCAATATCATTTGGGATGCATCACAGATCATAATGGTGGACAAAATAATGAAAATACAGGGTCAGGCCAGTAAAATAAGCAACTCTACAGCATCTAGAAAAAGGCATGCTGGTTAACATTTTAGGGTTATTTGTATCCTGTGCTGCAGCAATTACTTCAAATGTCTACAATATTTTTATTTTTCACAGCAGCCCCAAACTAATCCTTTGTAGGATGTGATTGCCTTCCCCCATTCAAATACATTTCCTGTGAGAAAGACCAGATGATCATCTCTCTTCATGAAAGTCAAAGTCCGGAGACAAACAGACAACATTGTTTGCAGGAAACTGGAAGCCAGGTGTGACTCACAGATTGACAGTCACATGAAATGCTCCAGAGCAACATGAGTAACATCGTGAAATGTAGCGCCGTGGTCTGCAGGGGGTTTTTCGAGCTCTGTGTCACCCACCCACCCAGTGTATGTCCACCCCTAAAGGGGAAAAGCAGGAAGCTCCTTACCCGCAGCTTCAATCTCCCTGCCTGGCTTCAGCGATGACATTGTCCCTCAACTTGAATCCCACTGCGCTCCCTGCTGTGACCTCTGATCTTGACGGCTCAGTTGGTGCACAAGGACCACAAAGTTCTTTTCGGGGAGGGATGACGCTGCAGACTTTTGCTGACAGCTCGACTGAAAACTTTGCTGCGTAAGTCACTATGTACCAGGCGGGCATGTGTGGCAGACCCTGAGAAGCAAAGAGTTTTGAAGTATTAGTCATTTGAGCAACACAAGGATATAACAAGCTCAGGGCTGCAGGAGCTCTGACATGTGTGGAAAAAAATAACTGCAAGAGGTACAAATACTTGAACAGGAGTAATCAAAGGTCATTAGGCCTGCCCGCACTGTTAGAGTCTCAAGACATTTCTACTGAATAAACTCAAGTGCATTTCTGGATTTCAATACCAAATCATGTGTTCCTGAGTGCCCTGTGGTGTAACTGCACTTTGCCTGAATTGACAATCACAGAAGTGTGGCTAAAAAAGACTTTAATATACTTTGGACTTAAATCTCCTTTGGTAGGAATCACGAAATATTTCATTTTTCCCCATGTGTCACTTTCCACAGAGCGATATCATGCGGTTAGCAGGATTTACATCTTTCAGATTCTTATATAAAAATCTTGTGTTCTGTTCAGCAAGGCGTGTCTCTATTTCCTGTGAGGAAACCTTGTCCTGATGTGCTTCTGCAGCAGGATTGGGTGTGGCACCCCGGGGTTTGCTGCATGGCTGTTCAAAGGTAAACCCCCTCCTGCACAGGACAGACGGAAATACTGTTGGAAACCGCAGCAGCCTCCCCACACACACACACACGCACACACACGCACGCACACACACGCACACTCTGATCCCTTCAGTTCTAGCTGTTCGTGCATACAGCTCACTGGCAGCAGCTGAGCTCCTTGTCGACCTTGAGGGATCGATGCAGAGGTGGTACAGCCGAGCTGAGTGGCCGTGTGGAAGCTCATAAATAAGAATGAAGGATGGCCCCAGGGGCCCGGGGTGAGGACGGTGCGGGGGCCATCACGAAACACCCCAACGCAGAGATGCACGACACAGACACTGCTGCCCAGCGCCCCCTCACCCATCTGGAGATTAATTACGCCTGTTTCCACATTACCATCCAACCCCCCCCCCCCCCTCTGGGGAACCTTGACTCCTTCAACCTCATACTCACTCGTCTTCCTCCTCCCACCACAACAGCCACCCACACTGTAGGCCACGTCAGGGAAATAGGGAGGTCACTGTAACTCAATCTCGCCTTTTACAGCTCCATGAAAATCTAGCAGACTGCAGATTACTCTATTTCTGGCAGTGATTCTGTGAACTAAGGCTTGATAATACCTGCTCCAATCTTTTAACACAACCTCTTTCTTCCCACTGTGTTTCTGTAATCATACGTGCAATGCAGAAGAAGGGGCTGGAGCTATTTTCGCATTAGCCTTCTCTGCATGATGACAGTGCTGCGCTCATCACTCACCGCTCTGCCCTCGGAGCTTAGGCTGCCATTGGATATTGATAGGGCCCTTGAAAAATCACCCTCATCGAAAGCATTCTGCCAACAAGAGCCATAAAGTGAGCTGCCGATCTATATAGGGGGGTTAATGGTGCTTAACGCCTGCCACACTGTACACTCTCATATATCAACCACCAATTACATGGTAATTGCGTTTTTTTGAGACAGCATCAAGTTTTTTATAAATACAGGTTGACAAAAAATCTAAACTCAGGGTCCCTCAAGTTGTTCACCAATACCTTCTTTTGAAGTGTTTTTCAGGACGTCTGAGAGACAGCCATCTTAACTCAGAAAGGTGTTACACCACATTCTTTGTATAAGTAATAGCTTCATAGCTCATAGCTTGACCCCTGGCCTGTAATTGATTGACATTATTTGTGTAGGAGACAAAGCTAAGCTCTAATCTTTTATATTTATGTCCCAATCACCATGCTTTCTCTGCATGTAGGTAAAACAGTGAATTAAGCCCCTTTCTGGGGAGAGATTTTCTGTGAAAGCTACAATCTAGCCATAAAAACTGAATGCCACGGCGTGGGGGAAAGCAGCTGACATTTCGACTCACCTTGTAATAAAGTACGATGTGACAAAAGTGCTGACAAAGTATCTATCATCCTGTTTACTGTGTTGGAATATGAGAATCGTGTGCTCTCGTAACGGGGGATATTCCATGCACCAGGTGGGTGTTTAGTGGCTTGTGTCCTTTGAGGTGACCTGCTAAAAGGTCGATGTTGTTCAACCTAACATCCCTGCGGGCAATTTTCTGTCATGAGGATTATATATGATTTTTAGAGCAATTCACCTCGATCCAGTTTTCTTTAAAAAGTCATGTCACAAGGCTAGAGACAACTGTTTCACTGTGAGAATAAAATAACTCAAAATATGAGTGAAATAGTGAAGGTTAAATCAAGACTCTGATTTTTGACTGGATGGATTCAAATGGGTGTGGCTTAAAGTCTTAAAGTGATGCACAGCTATAAAGGCCTGCTAGTGTTCTTTCACACCTCAATCCCTGTAGTATTAGTTCAGGAGGAAGAAGACATGAGAGAAAATATACCTAAGCCATGTTTTCAAGGAAAAGCTGAGTTTAACTTGCAATTCAAACACACATGTTGTTACATTGCTACTTCTACATCGAGCAGCTGATGGTCAGCTAGTCGCACTAAATCAGATTTGGCAGGATAAAGGTACTACTGAGCCCCCCATTTCAACATCAATGATCTGAAAAACTGTAATACTTTACTGAGATGAGAAAATGTAATTAGTTTGGTAAAAAAAAACATTAAAATGAAAGTGTTTATTTACATACTTATTTGGCACATAGTTGCATAAACGTTAACAGAAGTATATTTCTTTACATTTGTGTTTGTTTATTTGTAAGTGTATCTAGAGGGTTCAATCCACTTTTAATAAGAACAACATTCAGGTATATATTTTTGAAAATTTGCAGCCAACATTTTTGGGGACAGCCTGGTGCTACAGACCCCCTCCCCCCCTCCCCCCCCGTCTGTCCACTATCCTTCTTCCTGCATCTTAGCCCATCTCCCTCCATCCCATTTTTCAAGCCTGGCTCAGTTTCAGCAGACGGCTGTTCATCATGAGTCTAGATTTGCCCAAGATTTCTGCCTCTTAAAAGAGAGGTTTATTTTGCCACTGTGACTTTTGCTAAATGTTTCTGAGAGTGCTCATGATGGATTAACGTTGGGTCAATTGTTATGAATTGCCACTATACAAATAAAGATTGATTCATTGATTGAATGAAAATATCTTAATAAACCAAACAAATATTTAACTGAGGAAAGTATCTCTAGTAAAAAAAAATTGCCTTTAACTGAATTTTGCGATCAAAAAACAACACAACAAAGTGATAATTAAAGGGAGTCTGAAGCATTTTATGATTGGTATTCATCAATTATGTCATCTATTGGTTAGTTCAAGTGTCAGTAGCTTAATACTAAAATAATTGTGTTATTTATAGCAACCATAATCACAAGTTAGAACCATTTTATCTGCATCTTTCAATTGTATTATTATCTTTTATGTAGCTCACAGGTGTTCCCCTGAAGGACGCAGCATATTAAATAAACATCCGATCAAACACAAACTTCTCCCAGGATGAAAACATATAAAACTGCTGGGTGCAGAAACTTGCATAACTAAGGCATTCTTGGTGAACTTAGATTGTGCACAGAGATGATGTAAGACGAGCTACGGCTTGATTTGTGACTCAAAGATAAGGTTTGATAAGGGGATTCAATCGGATCCTTTTTGAGCTTTTAAATCCACCAGAACCACAGAGAAACTCGACATGATCAAGGTTTATCTTTCCCTCCTACCCATGCCCAAAAAGATAGTGCTTATTAATTGCTGCTGCAACAAAATATTTCTAACTTTGTACTCTTGCTGATGCTTGTACATTTCAGGCTTTATCTTCCCACTCTTGTATGACTCAGGGCTTCTTTTTTTTTTTTTTTTTGCATTATTTTATTCTCTTTTTTTTTTTTCTCTCTCTGCGCATACCCTTCAGTCACTGTCTTTGCCTTTGTGTCAGTATCTCCATCTCTCTATCTTTCGCCCTCTCTGTCCCTCTCCCATGCGCTTTCACTCGCTGACTCTAAACCTCTGAAGCCGTTACAGTACGAGGAAGATAACTGACAGGCCCCGCTCGGCGTCTCAGTGAGAGCATGACAGACACCCTCTTTCCTCGCCTCTGAGTGCGTGTCGATGCTCACTGTGAGCCGAGGTTTGTTGTTCTGAACACATCATGCCAGCTCACTCAGTCAAAGAAGGAACCTCTCCATCATCTTCACTCCTGCCTCTGGAAATGCGTTCAAATATCACCTTCGCAAAGATTGAATAAAGTCTTGGAATTGAAGGATGGAAATAAACAAATAAGTCAAACTGCCTGACATTTAAGCCTCTAACCTCCTGGGTCGGCCATCTTCATGACTCCAAATCTGGAAAACCTCTCCTGTAAGTAGAGCGCTTTTGAAACAGCATGTTCCCCAGAACAGTGTGGAGTTAGCACACCTTTCATCCCTTCCCCTGCACTGCAGTAGGAAGGGTATACAATCAGTACTCCCTGTTTGCTCAGTGTTTGTATTGATCCAGCTATAGCCATACTGCTCTTGAAATAGCGCCGACAGACGCTCCGAGAGGCGCTGGAGGGACAAACACCTCGCAGGAGTCGAATGCAAAACAGCAGGATGTTATGTCAGTCGAAGAACGCGCCATTTTCTCTCCCTCTCTCTCTCCAAGTCTCTACTGCTCTATCTATCTCCTGATCCAGAATAAGATGACCTCTCTGAAAAACAAACCTTGACCTTTGCACACAGGAGACTGTGGTTTACCCACCACCCCTCATCAGGGCCCGTGTTGTGAGACTTGAGGGATCCGCTCTTAAACACAGAGACTTAGCCATAAATCAAAAAGGAGTAACAGTTGTTCTTTTCTCCTCTTCTATGAGGTTATTAATGATGTGTGCTGAGAGCGCTGAGCTGGACACAGCAGAGAGCCTGCTGCTGCTGCTACTGGCATCCTGTCCCAAATCCCACTGCAGGCCTTGTATTCAAAAACCCCTAATTCTGCTACATGTCCGTGTGTATTGCATGTGTGCTTGTCTTCCTTTTTGTTTGGAACAAAGCGATCGTTTTGACAAATCTAAAAAGTAGCCTCCAGTCTGCTCCATGTGGAAACAATGCAAATCTCATAATCCTCATATTTTTGACACGGCATGATTAAAATGGGAGCTGGGAGCGAAAAAAGAAAAAACACTGTGATATGCAAAGCACAGAATATTTTATAAGGCAGGGATGGAGTTGTGCTTGTTGTCCAAGACAGGCAGTTAAAGGATCCTCTTGCAAACATTTTTTATCTTTGCTGAAAGGAGGTAAAAAGTCTAATTAAGAGGGTGATTTACCCTTTACTTGTATGGTCAGAAAGAAGAGAATGACTTGCACCCTGACTGACCTTGTACCTGAAAACTTTTGTGACACTCGGTGGGGGAAACTCCAAGTGTCAGTGGTACTCAAACCTTTCACACTGGTCCTCTGCACAGTGAGTCTATGAAAGTACCCTTCAATCCATGTGCATTTATTATTCCGGCTCCTTGACTGCCAACAGGGCAAGTCATTTTTTTATGCTGTTTGATGTAGAGGCGACCTGCTGGGCACATCTTAAGGGGAGAGAAAGACGGTGGCAAGCAGACATGGAAGTCTACCACAGATTTATCTTTGTGTTTTAGAGAGAGCAGACACAATGGGAGCTTGTTGACCTGCGGACAAAAGTCAGCAGCATTTAAAAAGTCAGGAGGCCGAGGTCACAAAGTTGGAAAAAAAGAGATAATAATAATGAGCATCATCTAGATTTGAAAAGGCTATGTTAGCGCATTAGCTCGTCCCCGCAGCCATTATGCACACACCATTGTGAGCACTCCTAATAGCCTCTGCTTTGCTGATTTCATTGGCCCTCAAGGTTGAATTAATGAATGTTTGGGGTATTAAATATGAAACCTCCACCATGTGACATTCACTGCACAACCCACGCACAGACAAAATAAACATGCAGCAGAATTCATCCAGTTTAGAATGAGTAGAAAATACCTGCTTATGCTTACCTTACACAAGTGGTCTCCATGTTTCATGTTATTCTGAAAGGTTTTGTAATGTGAGTTATATCATACTTAGTGTTGTTACTTCAATCTTACAAGGGTTGTTCTCAAACCTTTTTTCACATTAAGGGCTCATTAACAAGATTTACTGTGCCCCTGTTGTCTTGTTAGCAGTTGTTCATTCTGGAGGGACTTGGGTTGGGAACTAGAGGGTCGCTGGTTCAAGTCCCGGAAATCTGGAGCACAGAGTGTCAGTTTACTTCCTGAGCATGCCCTTGAACAAGGCACCCCCTCCCACCCACTCAGGTTTGCTCGCTGTGGGCAGCCGCCTCACTCTGACATCTCCATTAGTGCATGTCCATCGGATCCTGTTTGTGTATTTCAGCCTATGTGTGTGTAGCATGTCTCAACAACAGAGCGTAACATTCACTTTATATAAAGTACATCTTATTTAATGTGCTTGTACACATGAGTTCACTCTGAAATGGAAATGTCCATCATTTTTTTCTACAATCAAATTGTCCTTTCTCCATAAATCCTTCCCTGTGGTCTGACGAACTGTTCAGAAAGACCCTGGAGGATCTTTAGTTGTAATGGGAACTATACACCTCCGATGTCACGTACCAAAAGTCCAGCATATTTAAAACCTTTCCAAAGCTTTTTGAGTAAAATATAAGTCACAGCTGTTTCTTTAACCAGCAAGTCCGCCCCTGACTGTAGATTAAATGTGGATAAAGATTCCTTTTGAGTCCCTTTTATTAAGTTTTTCTAACACATTTGTATCAACAGAGGCAGCATTGGAAACGTATGTAATTAAAATTTATATTTAACTGATAAAGTAAACATCGAGATTTCATTTGATCGTAGTAATTACTTAAGTAAATAAGCTTTTCTTGGAGAAATGCTTGTTAGTCTAAAAGAAGTAGAAGCATTTAATTATTGATTCATGGCCTTTTACTCACCAGTATAAATCATTCTGACATTTAATGGCCATGAGGCAAATTATTATATTACAGCTGCGAGAAAGGCCATGAAAATAAGAGCAAGAGGCTAAACAAAATCTACTGGAAAAAAATGCAAGTGCATACAGGGACATTTTACAAAGATGTGTTGTAGTATAGCATACATAATACAATTAATAATGTTACTGTTTTACTGTTGGGAGACATCCTAGATATGTCAATTAATCATGGTTTGCATCATGTGAGATTTACAACACAGAGGAGGCCACTTCAGGCCTCATATATCTTTATTACATTCAATTAGAAGAATGGGTCATGCTCGCTTGTTTTTCTTGCACCACAATCCATTTATAGTGGTAAGGCATTGGTTTGCAATAAAAAACAATTAAATATATCGAATGTCTTATCTGAACAAATCAGAGATAAGTGTCCGTTGTAGGTGGGTTGAATAACTGTGACGTAGAAAGGGGCGGGGAATGATAAAAGTTGACATGGTTGGAGTTTTCCTCTCAGAGAACTCACGTTTCTCCTGAAGTGGGTGTGAATGAAGGATTTCAGTTTTCAGCAAGTTACAAAATTGTCTGATTCTCTTTTCTGCGATTGAAATGCCCGAAAGGTGAATTAGAGGGTTGTCGTCAACCATCCAAAAAAGCACTCTGCAACCTCAGCCTCTGAACTACAATTGACGTCACACTGAAATACACAGAGGCTCCTTCCAGAACCAGTGTGTGGTTTGTCCTTTCTGGGCTTTAGTACAAAGATGGTGGTGCAGTGAAGCAGGTTCAAAGCAAGAGAAAACGCCCAGTCTGTAGATATAAACCACAGTGACTCTTAGTTTCAGGTGATTTTAAACAAGAATGTTTTCATCACAACTATTCTGGTACATCCCTCCAAATGTCTCACCCTGGTTCTTTGACAGTCGGTTTTGCTGACGTTCAGAGTTCAGGAAAAAGTGCTTGCATAGCTCATGTGGGTAGAAAACTGCATGACACGCCTGTCATTTATTTAAAAAAAAACTGTTGAAAACACCAGTTGTCAATATTATTGATGAGGATTGCTGACCCACGTCCACCCAGTGTCAGACAGTCCAGAGAGGACAGGGAGAGAAATCTGACATTTCCTCTTCCTCAGGACAAAGGAGACAAGGACACAGGGGAGGAAGGGTCAGGAGACACCCACAGTCATTCAGCAATGAATTGAGAGCAGAGAACAAAGTACAGTAGTGTTTGTTTTTTGGTTAATACTTGGTACATGCATACATTGGTTAAATGTGGCTTAGATTGTCACATCTATTTTCAGTAGAGGGAAGAGGAAGGGGAAGAAAAGTGAGGACCAAGAAGAGCTGACTGAACAGGTGACTGCTGGAAGACTGTCCAAACCAAGATGACTTTGCTGATGTCTGCTGAGTAATAGAAGTCGACACTCGCATGTGTCAGCAGAATTTTTTATGGAATCTCCCTCCTCTCAACGGGGTGTCACGGCAGATATTTCATGTCAACGGGCGGACGCAGAGAATCCTTCCAGTCCTGTCGCGCTCTAACCTCTAAAAAAGGCCGACATCAGCAGGGCGACCTGTCATCCCACATGGGCGGCTACTGACCTGACCTGAGCAGCAAAGCAGTCAACGAACCCCGCTGTTCATGTACACCAACATAACACCAGAGAAGAATCTTATTCAGAGCTGTGCTACTTACAAATTTGACTTTGTGTAAATAAGAATTCTGTGACCCACAGATTGGTCCCTCCTTGTCTGGATGTGTGTTTGCACCACATCTCCAGTTTCCTTCAAATTAATGCACATTTCTGGTGTTTTCAAAGGCTGTTGAATAGAGAGGGGGCGAGGTGTAAAGGCCACTTGGCTGAAGGAAATGTCACTGCAGTATGTTGTTGGTGAAATTCAAAACAAAAGGCGAGGCTGTGGCTTTAAGGGTTTTGGGATCTTAGCGAGCTCATGAAGCTGAAATTAAAGTGTGTTTCAATCAGCTGTGGTGCTTTTTCTTTAACAGCAATAATAACAAAATCTGGCAGGTGGTGATCTTTGTTGGTTTGTTGGGTTTTGTTTAGCCAGAGTCTAATGAAGTACCTTAATCGTGCATTCTTTTTGACATCCAAAATAGGGCAATGCATTAGTCGCAAAATAAGTCTGAATGAATGCATCCAGATGAGAAAGTGATTCTACATCTAGATCTAGATTTATTGACTCATTTTAGTGGAATATAAGAAACTTCATGGCCCCCTCCTTCTGGTGTGCACGGTCCATTGACTCACCCAGGTGGCCCCGTGACCCCATCACTCATCGAGGCCTTGTGAGGACTTAGAACTTAATTTAATTATCCAGTCTTTTTCTGTGTCCCCCCACCCCCCCCCCCCTTCCATTGTGGACCACCTTATGTTGTGTTGCAGACGTGTAACTTGTAGGTTCTCCAGGTCCTGCTGCATAAAGTGTTACACAATATCCATTTGTATTCCTTTTTGTTTCTGAGTTTTTTTGTCTCTCTGACAAATTGTTTCTGTTTTTTTTTTTTTTTCAAATATCAATACTTTTGGTGGGAGTCTGCTTGTCTCCTAACATGTCTGTTATGATTCCACACATACAGTAGATTGATTTATTGACTCATTGTCACATTTTCGGGATGAGTTTGTTTTCTCGAAATCAAGTTTCAACTCTTCTTCATTACATAACGATGCTCATTTTGCTACATATGGTCAATTTAAAACAAAACGGGTTTGCCTGAGGGCGTGGCTACCAGTGATTGACAAGTTGCTACCTGTCAACCAGGATAGGGGCTGTGAATCCACCCTTTTACCCAAAAATGGTTACAATCAGTAATCAAGACACCAAGATGGCTTCAGCAAAAACAACAAACTCTACGCTTCAAACCAATCATTACAAACATTATTTTAAATAAAAAGGGCCGTGTACACTTCTCTTACCCAGTCTGATAATGTAACATACCATGAAAAGTTATGAAACAGTCTTTATTTAATATTAACAAACAGCTGTTTTAAATACTTTATCCTGATTGGCTGATTACGCATAGCACAATTTGCTATTCCTTGATAGATCACCTTTAGAAGAACAAGACGTCACTAAAAATGAAGACAATCAGGACTCTTATCACAGACTCTGGAGGATCTAACTGTGAACATATCAAGCCTGGTTAATTTGACGATGGTCTGTTTACTGTGGGAAAATGAGAAGAATACAGGAATGTGTTCACCTTGATGTCACAATGGGGCAAGAGAGCTGTGATCCTACGGGTGATAAATTGTATTTTGTGTGAGAGAGATTCTGCTTTCAGTTTCATTTGTTGCAAACTGCCGACTTAATCCCTCCATTGATTCTGAAAAAGTGTTTCAAGGTGGTCTACAACACTCTAATTGGAACCCGTCTTCTCACTCATCTTCTTGTCTAGTCTGCACATGTGGATCACGTGTGTGTTCTCTCTCACTATGGTGTGTGTGTGTGTGTGTGTGTGTGTGTGTGTGTGTGTGTGAGTGTGTGGGAGCTTTGATCTTCCTTGGATGACTCCTGAGGTGAGGGTGGGAAGCTCATTAGCTTTGCCTCGCACCTGTAGTAGACAACAGGAATAGCCGTCACTAATGAAGTCACACATGATTACCATGTTCTGTGTTGTGTATGATGTACTTAATATTCCTGCACCATTCTATGTATAGAGCCAGCTGGATTATGGGGATGCTAATATGCATTACATTAGCATGAAGGCAGGGCTGACCGTGACCCTGATTCATTTTTACTTTCACCTCTGTAAAGATTAACACAAAGCGCTACTTGTGTACAAAACAAAAACCTTAAGGAAATGTAAATAACTTTGTTAATTATTTAGCACCAATACACCAAGACAAATTCCTTGTATGTGTAAATGTACTTGGCAATAAAACCCGATTCTGATTCTGATTCTGATATTATGACCGAACATGTATCAAACATATGCTCTGTTAAAAGAGAACTTTCAGTAATCGCAAAAAGAAAGAAAATCAAACAATTGATGATATATCTCATATTTCTAACGACTATCAAAAGAAAACCATCAATAGATCTGAATGACACTTTACTGTTCTGATTTAATTTATCAGCAGCAGGCAGGATCAGGTGATGTCTCTTCTTAAATTCTATTTTAAAGGGACAGCGGAGCGTCTAATCCACCATCTCCTCCTCTCTGGGTTTTCTTTCTCAGATGGGATTCTGTAGAAGTATTACCTGGTCATGTCTCCTTAGTCAGTTAGTGCATACAAGTGAGCAACAACTGTTTGTCTTTTGTTTAAAAAAAGCGTGTAGCCTTTCTTTTCTGCCAGGTGGGCGGTTCCACAAGTGTGTAATGTCACATGAAAACTCTGAAAACTATTTAATTTCTTACAGGAATCGAACGCATTTGGATAAAAATCCCATCTTTTTGTGACCCATTCTTGCCACAGAATATGAAATGGTAAATGGACTTGACCTTCTATAGCGCTTTTCTAATCTTCTTATTACTCCAAGCGCTTTTACACCACAAGCCTCACCTGCACATTTACCCACTGATGGCAGAGGCTTTTATGTAAAATGTCCATCAGTATTAACTAATCCCATTCATAAACATTCATACGCTGCAGCTAAAGCTGCCAGAGCAATATGGGGTTAAGTGTCTTGCCCAAGGACACATCAGACACATCATGTGGCTGCAGGAGCCGGGGATCGAATATTACATGACATCAAACCATGTTAGGATTATCATATCGACATGACATGTCTTACCCTGTATGAGTGGACAAAGATCACTTTATGATCATTTAAGTAGATAAAAAACTATTTTTGTGGAATGAAGAATAAATTCTAGAAAGTAGGCTACACATGTAAATAGAGATCACCTTGATGTCACCTTGTCTACACAGTGATGATGAATCATAGGTAAAGTAAAGACTTTGATGTGAGTTTTCATGCCTTTGCTCTACAGGGCCGGTGTATTGTTTCCATGGAGCCGTGCAGAAATGAGAGGAAATGCGTAAGAAAAGCTTTCCAGGGCGCTTGGACGACATCCTGCTGTATTTATTACCTGCCCGTCCTTCCCCTGCTCTCCTGCTGAGGTAGGTGAGTCACACACCGCTCTCCAGCTCTCTATCCCTTCGTCTTTGCTCCTCTTTCTCTCATGCCCCTGCAACTCCATCACTCTCGCTTTGTGTCCTTACCTCTCCTTTCCATCTGCGGCTCTCTTTCCCCTCTCCTCCTTGGGCTCTTGGAATTTAGCTTCCAACCCAGCAGGATGAGTTTGAAAGGCACTCATTTGGGATAAATGAGTTTACTTTCAAAAGTTTCTCCAGCCTCCTGGGAGGTGGAGGAATCAGGTCTTTAAAAAGGAGGCACGGAGCGGAAAAAAGGAACAGAGCGAGTCTGAAGTAAAAAGAGACAAAACGGAACAAGATAGTGGCAGACTGAGAGAGATTGTACATCAAGGGGCCCTTTGTATATTATTAAGTCGATATCTCAATCTCAGTGCCTGCAATGCAGTTCTGCCATGCTTTATCAGCCTCTTCTCCTCCCTATCCACAGAGAAAAGCCTACAGAAAAAACCATTTACTCTTCTTCTTTGATGTGCAGAGCTTAATGTCATTCTGAGGCCTTTCTCTCCCACATTAAAACAGAGATTCCTGAGCTTTCAGATACATGTGATAGCGGTGGAATTGTTTCCGAGAGCTGAGACAAAAATGATCCTGCAGCTGTAAAAGTCAACGTGAGTCCACTCTTATTAACTTCTTTCTTTTTCTTTTTTTTTTGGCGCAGTAACAGAAGGTCAAGTGAGGGGAATTACCTGGGAGAGATGTGCTTTCTCCTTGAGGAAAGAGAGACAAAGAAAGAGAGATTAATTTCACTAAATGTATTTGTGACGATCACCCGAAGCAGCTAATTAATTATAGCCTTAACGAGTGGAGAGAGAGCGAGCAAATTCCCCCTGCAGACACTGGTCACGTGTTGAGG
Organism: Labrus bergylta; assembly: GCF_963930695.1. Classification (NCBI taxonomy): domain Eukaryota; kingdom Metazoa; phylum Chordata; class Actinopteri; order Labriformes; family Labridae; genus Labrus; species Labrus bergylta. The sequence goes on along the minus strand of NC_089212.1, from coordinate 20,731,423 downwards.
GATTTGATCTTGTCACTGTTTGTTTAAGCTGTAATTAATATCCCAGCCTGTGCAAATACAACTAACCAGAGCTTCTGCTTGTTGGGACACCACATTAAGAGCCTATTATCAGACCACTGCTGCACATGCAGAGCTAACATGGTAAATAATAATGCACAAATATCGGTTCTGTTCCATATTGTACTAATATTGTAGTGTGTGGATATTTTTGGCTTTTCGACTGTTTTTGCACACATGCAGAAAGCTGTGATTGCTGGTTCTTGTACCAAATCCAATTCTCTTTCTCTTATCCTTTGCCAATTTGTCATTTCAAAAAGTATGGATTAAAGAATTGTGGGTATATGTGAAATCACCTTGTCCTCTTCCCACCCGCTTCTCCGATGAAGGAATTGGGCTGCGAGCCAGGACGGAGATTATGGACGTCAAACCTATAGTGAGGATGATACATGTCACATCGGAATAGTTCTGGCTGAAATAAGAACGCTGCTGTGAAACACACAAGTAGATATATATCCAAAACAAATAATGAAATAATGTGGGGTCGGTTTCTTCGTTGAAAGCGCCTTTCTGGACTTATTTAATGTGCATTATGGGTTAGGATGGAGTCATTTCGAGACATACAGACACAAAAATGTTCTTTAAATTCCAATTCTGACATCTATAAAGATTTTAAAGTCCCACCCCTTTTGTACAGACACTGATACCTAAATATGCGTATTTGGTGACATCTGCTCGTATCTGCTGACAGACCGAGACTTAAAGGCTCAGGACGCCTAATGTAATGTTTTTTGTCTAATATTTGGTCCAACCGCCAAGTATTACAGAACAACTTTTCTAACTAGCTGTACTTGAAGAAATCATTTCAGCAGAGTTTCATCCTTTCTACATCTTACTGCCTCCCTAATGTCTCACTAAGAACTCTAAATATTTTGTTTTTTTCAGAAGGAAATCCATGCATTTTTTTCCCCCACCTTAGCTTCATAGTTTTACTCCATATATTTTTGTCCCCTTTTCCCGAAGACGTCCAGCACAGTTTTGTGCCAAGGGAGCATGTGATTTCCAGTGTGAGGGATTAGACTGTAGCCTGGCTATAAATCTTCAACTGCTCTGATTTAGTAACCATGAAACCTGCAGGTCCTCTGACAGCTGTGAATTGTTGATTTAATCAATCTTCTCGTCATAGACGAACTGGCAGATTTGAGTATGTTTGATATTTAGCATTCCTGTGCAGTCAGGGTGTCCTCTTGAGAGCTTTTGGTGGCTCCAATGTAACCGTGTAATATTACTTGTGACAGATATAATTATCTCTTTTTTCTACATGCCAATGCCTGCATTGTCTCATTTTAGGGACCTAAATTCTTTGCTTTATAAGTAGATGACTTATTAGCTGTAAATGTTCTGTGCCTTGCCTTGCCCCTTCATTTAATTGCAAGTGTATCTTTTGTTAACAGTTTCTGAAATGTCTTGCCAAAAACTTCTCAGTGCAAATTAATAAACAGTAATGGAGTATTAAAGACCTTCCGAGCCTCGGTTTTTCGGTCCAAAAGAGAACAGGTCGGCTGGTGTCCAGCAGCAGGATTAATGGAACACCTAGATCCAGAGTCCCATCACACCCAACTCACCCTCACATGCCAATGAATTAAGATCCCGGCTGCCCTTTCAGCTCCTATTTGCTTATTGATCCCAGATTTTCATCAGTCTTAAGTATTGAAGTATTACAGGGAGGGAGGGGGAGGGGCTATGAATCTCATCTGAAAGAACATCACGAACTGTAAGTTAGAGCCAAAAACAGGCGCTTCTTTCCCAGCGAGAGCCCAGCCTTAACCTGTCAGGCTGGGGCTAGCACCGTAAATCCAGGACTGACACCCTGTGATAGATCTGTGGGGATTGGAGTGATGGCCTTAATACCACCAGACTGACCTGCAGGTTAATCACAATGTGCTGTTTAAGCAGCCTAGAACTGGCGGGAACACACCTAAAAACAGCAACACACCTCTGTCACACATACAGCCATACCTGCATGGCATACTTCTGTAGAGGCACACAGGCGCTCACGTAAACAAACGGCACATCTTTTCGCAGTTTTCACTGTATACACAACGGTACATCATGGCACAAGCACACAGCAAATCTCAGGAGCCAGCGCTGCTTCGGGGTTTCCCAGAATGGAACACTGACCTTTCAATCTGCTGAATTAGCATGCCAGTCAGTGTCCACTCCCCAGGCGGTTACCACATATAAAAAAGGTGATCACCCATGTTGTTTTGAGTAGTGCACCTTCGAATGTGCCTAAGGTTTCAATTTTAATATCCTTATCCCTTTAGATTTGCATGTTTTTGCCATATTTTTTTTTGCAGGATGCATGTGTCTAATAGTCTGCCTGTCCCTGACGTGTTAAAGTTGACACGTCTGAATTAAAATAATTCTGAATTCCTGTTTGCAAGCCCAACAAAGTATCTTTAACGGCTTTGACTGCACATGCTAAACAGGCCTTCCGTGTGAGCAGGATTCGCTGCATTCCTATTATCTGGAATGAATATGCTGACTGGACATGCATAAAACATGAGAAAAAAAAAGGGTGTTATTGCTATGCGCGTATCTCAGTGGCAGTACCCTCTGCCTCTCTGTGTAGTCAAAACAGACACTTGTATGCACTAAAAGGGACAACGCAGCACTGGAGGCCCATAGCTTAAAAATGCAATGCCAAGGCGGAAAAACGGAAGGGGGGGGCGAAAAGAGGAAGAAAACTTAGAAGCCAAGAGCTCCAGCTCATTATTGTCAGCCCTTTTCTCCCTCTATTTTCTGTCGTCCTTTCCACTGTCAGTCAGCCTCTAGCCCTTTTTGCTAGCGTCTTCCTCTCTGTCCCAGTGGGTTCCCACCAGTCAGTGGATCTGCCCTGGATGCTGGCACTAAGCGCTAATTACACTGTCTCTCTCGCCACACTGACAGTCATGGCCAAGAAGATCTCTGCTCCCTCGTCTGCTAATCCACAGCTGGGGAAACAACACTTCAGTGAATTTCTCGGTAGCCGACTGATGAGCTTAAGTTGACGTGTAGCAGCATATACAACAGCTGATGGGAATTCTTACACCGCAACAGAGCATCTGTCGACATAATTCTACAGAAAGACATGCAAACAGACTCTTAATTTCCTTCCCTGTGTTCTGTTCTGTAGATGATTCGGTTTGATGTACTGTCCTGTGTTGTAAATATGACTGATGCAGGGCACAAATGAGTGGTTGTGCAGTCGACTCACATGCACACACAGTGAGAGTTGCATAACTATTGAATGAGCATCAAGTTGCAGATGTGAGATGAGACAAAGCACAACATCCACTAAAAAGATCTTGGATCAGTTACACTGTAATCCACTTTACTATCCCGTCTTCAGATTGTAAACTCTCTCCAATCCAGTTACTTTAAGCCGTTAGCAACCTGAGGCCGCAGGTTGCCAAGCTCATGCTGGTGAGACTGATGGTTCCCTTCATGTGTTCTGGCAGGATTCTTTGGACTAAGACAATAGCTGTGTGGTTGTGGTTACTCCTGAGGGTTACCATTGTTGGTCACGTGCTCAGTCATGCTATCCCATCCCTTGCCATTACGAGGATGAGAGCTTAGCAACAAACAAGCCAGAGGACAACAATGCTAGCTAGCTTTCCAGTGAACCCATGTTTTCAAAAGCCAATTTGCCATAGTGTTGTTTTGTTTTATTCGCTGAAGATTGGCGAGGGAGACAAAAAACTGAGTGAACACACACGGTCTGCCTTGGCCCATTTAATCAGAAAAGCGTTCTGTCTACTGAAACAATGTTTCTATAATATGAGCTTTGATCATGGATTTATTATGCACTTGCCTAAAGTAGAACAACATACAGCGCTTTCATGGCCATTTACTCAATTTTATCCTTTCAAAAACACATCTGTTTCTTGTCCTATAAAAAAAAAGCCCTAATTTTTACTTCACGGGTTTAACTCTTATTCTGGTCACATGAATAGATGTGAGATACAGTTTCACAGACTACTGTATGTGATACGAGAAGTCCTTTTGGTCAGTGTTGTACACTATGGGGCAATGCAAGTCGCTGAAAACACAACATGAGCATTTTATTACAGCATTACATTTATATGGCAAACACTCTGAAGGAACTATAGCAGTTGTGTTTGTAAAGGTAACTTCCCTCATTGCTCTTGTTTGACTTCCATTGATTCCAGAGGTGTATATGTCTTTTAAAGACTCAGTTCTCCTCTAAAAGTCACTTTATTTATATAGCACCAAAGTGCATCACAGCAGACATAAGACACTAGAATGAATGAACAACGTGTAAGGATACAATAGTAGCAGAGAGAACTCCCATGATTCCCCGCTAGCCTCGAAGTCATCTTTTGTTATTGTTTTGATTGCCCCCTGGTGGCAAATTCTACATACCGTGTGTTTAAGAGAAGCGAAATCAAACCAACATAGACAATAAAATACAAACAAATTAACAGTGGGGTATTCATCAAAACCAGAAGACCTCAGCCTCGACTTAACGTGCGGTGAAAAAGGTAGAAGTCTCCTGTCATGTGGGTAATTTTGTGTCTCTGTTTCAAAATGCTGGGCGGGCAGGTGGTGTGCTGTGGATGAATACATTTTTTATGCTAACACAGTTACAGATTCATATCCACGCACACGATGAGCAACATCGTCCATGTTTCATATCATATTTATCGAAATGTGAAAATGAAAAAAAAATTGATTTGTACAGCTTCAAGATAAACATGTCGAGGTTGAATCCATATTTTCATCATTTCACACGAATCATGTGCAGTTTTTTCTGGCCCGCTTGTCCCGACAGCTGCTGCAGACAATGGACAATTTGGTCATGTGAGAGCTCCTACTTTAATCAGCTAAGCCTATTGACAGTTCTCACACAAAGGTCATCAGTCTGGTTGTCATGTTGACTTGCTACCCTTTCCCCAACCCCTCATGTCAAGGTCAGGCCAATTAAAGGAGCTTTAATGAGATCCCGGCACTGTACTGCATGTGCGATTTGTGTCTGATCAAAACACTGTTACATAAGAGAGGGCTCAAGAACAGTCTGCCCCGCAACAGGTTCTATTATCCCTTTGTGTGAATCAAAATAAAGGCACTTAAGACAATTGCACAAGCTGAAAGTTACTTGTAATCTTCATTCACATAAACAGGAGCCTTTTTGTTGCTTGAACTCTCGAGCAGGTTTTGTGAACGCAGAGGCTACAATAGTGTGAAAAGCAGTCGCCTCACCACCTGTGTGTGCATATGTGTGTATGGGTGTGAATGATATGTTCTGTATATCACTTTCCCTAGAGGGTAGCTATTCAGCGAGATATACCGTCACGCTGACGGGAGTGCTGATCTGCAAACGGGGGCAAGATAAATGCACGTGTCATTCACAACCACATGGGATCCCTCCTTCACATGCCAGAGGACGGGAAATGAGAAGCACTTGGAAAGCACAATGCAGGTTAAATAGTGGCAGGGAACACTGGAAGCCTCTTAGAGCGCTATCCCTTTAAAACAGTTGCTTACCTGTACTGTATATTACAGTGCAACGACGGTGGAATAGATCGTGTTGGGTCAGCTCCATCTCCTAAGTCAAGGTGATGTAAAAGAACCCGAGTCCTGTCTAAGTGAAGCCCTGCTGACTGCTGACCTTTGTGTCTTTCCCCATCTATCATGCTGGGCAGTTTGTGTGTGTGTGTGTGTCAGCGGTAAAGTGTGCTTGTTTGCGTGCCAGTCAGGGCATTTGGACGTGCACGTGGAAGCGAGGGACTTTGAAGGATCTGTCTTTGCCGTTGTGTTGCGTGAATGAGCAATCTGTCCTGCTCATATTCAGCCGAGCATATCCTGCGCTGGCCCCAGCCCTGCCTGTGGTGACAGAAAAGCCGAGGCAGTTTAAATCAGTTGACATTGTTCTGGCAGTAGTAAGTGCTTATGCTGAGGATATATCTCTTTGTTTTGTGCCATCTGCAGCAATACGAGAAGCAGGATAACGCCGATCCAAGTGTGGACAAGATGGTGATAACTAAGACGAGGAAAATGAATTCATAAAGCAAACTAACACATCTACCAATAAAAAAAAAAACATGAGGATATTGATCATTCATCTATTTATATTAACAAGTTAAACTTTATATCAGAGGTACTTAGCTTCCCTCTGAAGCATGCAAAGTGTTATCTTACTATACTGTAATTGATTATATATAAGGGGAGGAGCTACCAATACCACATTGTAACACTTCTGATTAAATTGTTATATTTTTGTACTGGTACTTCCCCCTTTTAATCTCTAACATGTCAAATCAAATAACATGTTCAGAGTCCCCCTTAGGTTTACCTGGTAGGGGGTGTGGTCTGGTCCCTGGCTTCCTGAAGGGGGTTACATCTACCTTATATTGTTCGGCCGTACCAAACAAAGCATAATAAGATCATAATTCATGTTCAACAACTTCCTACCAATAAGCAGTAATTAGGAGGGTGTTGAGGGAAAACTCTTTGTAAGTTACATATTTGCTATAGATTATGGTCATGTAGAATAAGGTATTAATAACTCCTTAATAATGACTAATAAGCAGCCAGTGCGCTACTAATTAGCATGCTAATTAGCAACTAGTTATTGGTGAATATTGTGACCTTAATTGAAAGTGTTACTGGATTTCTTTCTATAGATTTTGTGCATCTTGCTCATATTTCCTTGTTTGATGTAAGACATATTTAGTAAAAAATATCATCTGGAAATCAAGTCAAATAAATGATTGTATTCTATAGTTACCCATGGTTGGACACTTCAGTATGAGTGGCAGAGAAGAGTCAGACATTTTGCTTTTATTTATATATGTATATATATACTGTATAGATTTTGTTTGGAACGTAAGACTTGATCTTAATATTGAGCCTTGAAATTCCCTTTGCACTTTCTTGCTCATACAACCGTCAATAGCAGAAAATTGTAATATTGTTGAAAAATTGTTTGCCCTGAAGACAGAAAACGCTGTTCACAAGCTTGGCTGAATTTATCAGAGACATATATGACAAGTCAGTTGATTTGACATGGCTTACTGCCCAGAGGTTTGTGGGTCGGAATAGCCAAGATAACACAAACAGGGGCAAGCAGTGTGAGCCTCTTTAAGCTTTTATCAATAACTTCAACATAACATAATCCCTTTAATTTCCTCTCAACAATTCATCATTTTCTGGTCTAATTAACATCTGTCAGTCAAATCCTGTCACCCACTGACTCAGCGGACTCAGATATGTGATATCTGCAAAAAAATGCATATATAAACAGCCATTAGTCATGGTGGCTCAGTAGATTGAACACATAAATCACAGTTGGAGCGGCTCAGTCGATGTGTGCAACAAAGAAAATAGTAATAACAGGGATCAGTTTTGCAACATCTGGGGAAGGCAGAGGTGCAAGTGTCACCTCGGGGGAAGATTATTGGTGTTCCTTTCTCCCGCAGGGATAACAGTGGTGTATGCTGCACCGTGCAACTGATAACAGAGCTCAGACAGACAGTTGGATGTGTTTATCAGTACCAGAGGCGTTCCCCAAGGCTCCGTATTAATCCCAGCCTTAGTCTGCATTTTTTTTTTTAAACTGCAAGTTTCTGGAGACTGGCCAACTCCTTCCTCCTGTCTTCTTATCCCCTTTCATCCCTCTCCTCCCCTTCCTTTCCTCCTTCCTTATTTCCTTGCTCATCCTCTTTCTGCTGCATGTCACAGCGCACCAGTTCTTCCGTCTGTGTGTTGAGTCTATCCCTCTTGGCTGATTTACAACATGTTGGGGGAGGCAAAGGTGCAGAAAATGGAGGTCAGAACTCATCGTTAGTGGCCAATGAATTCTTAATTAGGGCAACAAATGGTGCGGTGCCTCCAGTGTGGCTGGAGCGCGCCCAAAGCACCAGAGATCGGAGGCCAGTCACCTACACTACCCGTTAGCTGATTATGTGCTGGACTGCGACAAATGCAATTTATGATAGTGCCTGCTGCAAACATCGCCCACAAAGATGAACTGGTGTGTGTAATGCCACAACTGAAGGGAGTTCAAACATATTTCAGCATATTATATACACACTACAGAAACAACCTTCCTTGTTATTGTGAATAGTATGGCTGACTTGTTGTTTATGATGGACCCTTAATAACTGAGTAGAGTGGCTGGTAGGTGCAAAGGCAACAGCTGAAACGACGTACATTAAGAAAAAATGACAGTGTGAGTGTTTAAAATGTATATATATATTTTGTATATGTAAAAGAAGCATAAATGAGCATTTTGCAATTTCATACAAACCAACATTTCATAACTTTCTTGATCACTCTCATGCTACTTTAAAACCAAAACAAAGCAATTAAAGTGGGATGTAACCCATTTCAAAGCCTTTTGTCACCCAGCGGGATTGGATCAACTGTCCCTTTTTTCTGCTCACAAAGCCTGCCTTGGAAGAAGACCTTATTAAAGTGCGCAGCACTGTCTATATCCCCATTGTCTTCAGTTTGTGACATTGTCAGGCCTGAATTGGAAAATCTTTCCATTTTCTGGCTCTCTACCCCCCAAGGTTATGCAGTAAACGTTGATCCAAGTCAATACTTGTCTAATTAGCAACCCCACTTCCTCGTGCTTGTCCTGCCATATCTTGTGAAGACAAGGCAGTAGCTTCTGGTCACAACCCTAATCAATTTCTCTCGGAATTCAGCTCTCCCGTTCCTGGATTTCGCCACCTGTCATGTATAAAATCTTGGGTGTAAAGGGAATAATAAACCTTGTAATGACTGTACCCACAGCTGCCCTCCCCCTGATACATGTGTTATTTTCACCTGCTCTTACCCCCTTCCATCCATCCCATCCTCCCTCCCATCTGTCCTCTCGTCCTCATGCGGTACATCAAACGTCCCTGGCCTGACTGTGTGCTGACAGGCAGCCGCTGACAAGCTCCCAGGCCATTCTGAGGGGAGCCGAGCCCTTCCTTCATGAGGCCCTCGAAGAGACAGTGTCACAGTCGATCCACTCTGGAGGCCGGCCGGCACAGTCTGCCTGATACGAAGCAAACCGCAAAAAAACAACAACATAGGAATTTGTAGGTTAAACATATGGTATGTGTTATTGACAGTACAAATGCTACAATAAGAAAAAAAAAGTTAAATGTAGCTTTAAGCCTTTTTATCAGTGACTTTAAAACCCCTTCCCTGCTCAGAATTTATAACCAAGTATGGCTAGCCTGTTGATCTTTGTATTTCTTCAGTGTTGAACTTGTGGCTGTATTCATTTTGTTGAGTGTCAAATGGTAAATCAGTGGCAACTTTATTTATATAGCACTTTAAACACAACATTGATTGATCCAAAGTGCTGAACATTGCAGAAACAAAATTAAAAAGTAACAGACAAGAATAACAACAATTAAAAAACAAAAAACAAAAAAAAAACGGGTTACTGAACATTAAAAGCAATTGAGTAAAAATATGTTTTAAGGCGAGTTTTAAAAACACTAATAGTGGGAGAGAGACGGATGTCTGGGGACAAAGAGTTCCATAGTTTTGGTCCTGCAATAGAAAAAGCCCCATCCCCATTGTACCTTGTCCTCGATCTAGGCAGTGACAGAAGGTTTTGTGCAGATGACCTAAGATCTCTCATCTTTATATGGTAAATAGACTTGAGTTTGTACAGCGCTTTTCTCGTCCCATTCATACACTGATAGCAGTGGTTGTTATGTAGTGAGCCCATCAGAAGTAACTAATCCCATGCATATGCAGGCGAAGCAGCAGGAGCAATTCAGAGTTAAGTGTCTTACCCAAGGACACGTCAGACATGTTGATGCAGAGGTTGCAAAGGTTAAACCAGAACGTTTTTTTAAAGACCTTAATGGGAAAGTAATATTCTAACATGGTTGGTCAAAATTATTAAACTAACATGAAGAGTGATTGATGCTGTAAGAAAGGTGTGGTCTCGCTCGCTTAATCTCATTCTGCAAATTGCTAGATTACCTCAACTGACTGAGCCAGGGGACAGGTTAGAATAAGAGCAGCTCCCTGGAGCCTTTATGTAATTACACCCCAAGCTGGATCGTTGTTTCCTCTCCCTTTATTCTTTTTTCATCTGAACAGCTGGCATGAAGGCATGTATGGTGTGTGTTTGTGTGTGCGTGTGTGACTCATGTGACTTCCCACCCAATCTATTATTGAGCGTTCTTCCACACTCTGACAAAGTCACTGCTGATTAATAAGTAAAGACAAGACCCCAGAGGTTGAGACGAGCCCTGAGCAAATGACATAAGGAACAAGGAATAAATTCATTACAAACTGAATTAAAATCATTCAAACTTAAACTTTTCCTTTGGTGGGTTCTGGCTTTCATTTGTCTCATTTGTTGTCATTTGTTTAAATTTGTCAGCATCTCAGTTCTGCGATCACTTCTGCCCTTTGGCGAAAGCTGCTCTGAAATCATCTGAACCGATCAATCTCACTTAACTTTCCTCAGAGCTTCTCTTTGTGTGCCCTATGGTGACTGAGTTATTTGTGTGTGTGTGTGTGTGTGTGTGTGTGTGTGTGTGTGTGTGTGTGTGTGTGTGTGTGTGTGTGTGTGTGTGTGTGTGTGTGTGTGTGTGTGTGTGTGTGTGTGTGTGTGTGTGTGTGTCGACCCTCTACAGCTCCATAGCTCTGCTAGAAACATGAGATCACCATGAAAGATACGAAAACATGCTGCAGCTAAAAACACAGTGCTGTCACACTACATCATATTTTCCTCACACATACACCCTTGATTACCACACACCTACACACACACACACACACACACTCACACACACACACACACACCTTTTCTGCATACAAGGGCACACATACAATATGCACACAGTGACACACAAGCACACAGTGTCATCTTCAAAGGCACCCAGGGGCTGCATGGCCGACGTGACAACAGCCCTAATGAGCTCGCCTGAGTGGGTGACCCTGTCGCCTGGCGAGAGGAGTGGTGTCGCCATGGTGATGCGGAGGCGAATAGGTCTGAGTCATAGTGTCATGCAGGTGTTTTTTTTTGGAAGGAGATGAAACACACAAACTTTGCTTCATGATTCATGTATGCGTATGAATGAATTAGTATGCACAAATATAACATTGAAGGGTTTTGATGCTTTTGATGTAAGGGATTACATTTGGAAACAATTGGTGCACTTCAGCAGCACTTTTAACCACATTACCTTCCATACTACCGCACCACAGCACAGCTTTAGCAGGCTGAATAAATGGCCATTATTCTGCATGACAGGCCCATGACACATTCAGGGATTTGAGGTGTATAATGGTGACTGTGTGTTCCCCCAGTTTCTCATCATCTTCAGCAGAGAGAGAGAATGGGCGAGAGACAGTGAGAATGAGAGGGTGTAAAAAGGAGAGCGAGAGGAATGTGGAGAGCTCCGGGCTCCTCAGTGTGCTCGGTGATGATATGCGGGGTAATGAACTCCCAGACTTTACACATCAGAAGCGTGACGCTCCACATCGCCTTGACTGTCAGCGATTTTTGCCCCGTATCGGTGCGATGCCCCCCGCCCCCCCCCCCCCCTCCTCCTTATAATCTCCTTCCATCCACTCCATACCAGCTTTTGAGGCTCGCACTGCCGACTTAAAGCCTGCATTTCATTTGTCAGCCTAATGGTGAAATTTGTAAGGAGTTTAAATTCATGTCTCTCCTGGAGGTGTCATGTGGAGTTGACAGTGGTGTCATGGGGAAAGAAGTGAGTTTGCTGCCTGGTGTGAAAAGTAATTACTTTAAACTTGGACAAGTTAGAGCAGCTTATTGGAGGTATAGCTCTCAGTGAGGCTGAGTATGTTTCACTGGACTGTACATTCATTATTCATTATATATAGTGTACCAGAACTCATGTAATAATTTGCTTATTCAAGTTTCCTATAATGTAAAGACTTAAAACATAGGTATTACTTTTCTATATGTTTCTTATCAGTTTTGATTACTTAATTAATTAACAGTCCAACTTAGTCCAACTGAGACATTTCAAAATCAGAACAGTTGAAAGGAAGTTCAGCCATATGAACTAAAACACTTCAAGGTAAAACTAAAAATGATCCTCTTCAAATGACAATTGGCGTATATATATAGATATATATATCTATATATATATATAATTAGTAATTTCTTGTTTTACAGAAAACCATTTTAAGAGGTACAGAAAAGTTGAACCAGGAAGTCAGTTTCTCTAAAGTGTGACAGATGTTAACCTTGTTTTTTTGTTTGTTTCTTCTCTATCAATAACTCCTTTCTTATCGATGTCACTGACTACATCCCTAAATTCAGTACCTGACTGTGACTGCACAGACGTCCTGTCCAGTTTAAATAAGACCTTAAGTGAAAAATGTTCAATTAATGTTTATTATAAGAGCAGGCACACTGACACAAAAGGTACAGTAGGTACATGGTGACACACACCCACACACACACACACACACACACACACACACACACACACACACACACACACACACAGGAACATTTACTGTAGCAACCTTTTTTTTTTTCTTGGCTCTCAGTGGAAAGAAGCCGGAGCCTCTCATCACACATGAATAATTAAAACCGAAAGAACGCCTTTGCTTTTTTTGCAGGGTCAGCGCACAATCAGTCGGAAAGGTCGAGACCGGGGACACTGTTGTGAAGGGGGCAGGGAATGAAAACAGGCTGGTGCCGCGGTATACAGATGAAAGAGAAGTGAGGTGTTTGAGATTGGGGTGACAAAAAGGGGTGGGGGGGGCGGAACACGAGCCGGATGGATCTTTGGAGTTGTTACCAAAAAAAAAAGATTGATATCTTCTATCTGCTGAGAAATCGATCAGCGCTGTGAGGATGGTTGAAAAGGTTTCTTGCTGAAGCATTACCACTTTGTCCGTCTTTGATGCCTTGTGTCAGACTGAATCAGATCACAGACTCAGAGGGACGTCTCTCCATTTGAATGCATTACTGTTTACATGCCTCTTTACATGAAGGAAACTGTAAAGACTGGATGGGGGTATTAGTGTAGGGGAGCATGTTATGCGTTTATGCTAATGTGATATGGTAATGTGTGTGTGTTCATGTTTGATTACATGTCTTTCAAGTGTTGTCGCTTTTGGCTAGAAGCAGATAGCGTGTTGTACTAGATTATACTTTATATTAGCATTGATTGCTTTTAAGGCTATTACAGTGCAGGGAGAAGAATGTTGGAGAAAATGGCATTTATACAAAGATAAAGACTCGGAAATATATCTTTTTTCATTAGAATGTACCATCCATTATGTACTGTACCTGTGCCTTTTACATTCTTGTATTTGATCTTATTCATACTGCCTTGCCCTAGTCCTCACTTGTTCTGTGTTTCTTGTAAAACAAAAATGAAAAATAAAGTATAAAAAAAAAAAAAAAAAAGGCTATTACAGTGCAAGATCGAAACATGTCTCACACTTGTCATGGAGATTTAAAGTTTCTGTTACTTGTGCAATAATATTCAGTTTATACTTCTAACAGCATCAAAGCTCCCACGCCGCTTACAGTAGGTCATTTTTCTATCTTGACCTGTAACCCTTAATGCTCTTAGGATTAGCTGCTGTATGTTTAGACTGAGTCATTGTTTTACTAAAGCTGTATGTAACATGCAAGGTAGCTGACATTGAAAGTTTTCAGCTAACAGCCAAGCCAACATACACAAAATTGATTTCATTTGCTACAATTTTTCATTTATTTTTCAGGTGTTAAGGAGGGAAAAAGATATGAACATTTCATTTCTTTTGGATGCAAAGTATCAGGCTAATTCTAGTTTACTGCTGGATGGATATTCACCATAATGATGACTCTTCACCTTGGGGAATGAAGTGTGCAGATGAGTGACTCCACTTCATTTTTTGGTTTCATATGTTTGTTGTTTTTTTTAAATTTGCTGCTGAAGCACATGTGACAGTGGTACGCTCATTGACATGTTTAAATGATTGGAAAACGTTCTGATAAAGTCTTCTGGCCGATTGGCATCTTCCGACATCTCTGCCAGGCACTGAGAAGGTGCTGGTTCCTCTCAGTAGGTTCCCCCCCCCCCCCCCCCCCCCCCCTCAAGGCAGCTCTGAGAGGGAACAGAGTCTTGATAAGCATAAATCTAAGGAAGCATTTACTTAGGGCTTCTCAACTTCACAGCCTACTGCTGGTTGCAAGAAAATGGATTGGAGAAAATGGGACTCGTGCTGACCTAGCAATGTCAAATTAGTTGTTCCCTTTTTTAAGTTAACTGTCTCTGCCACTACATCCTGAAAAAAACAGCCATTCTGCATTGCATTATTAAGTGCCGTCGAAGTTTTTGGACCATGTTACCTAGTTGTCAAGAAAATGTAAAGATGTCGAGCATGTTATCAATACTGTCTTGATTCTGCTGTGTACACAGCTTGTTACAGGTTCCGGCCAACTGCTGATCCCTTCAGATAAAAAAGGGAAAGGAAAATTGTACAAAAAAAGTACAGAAGATTTTGCTGAATAATCACAATTTTTCAATGCTACAATTCACTTAGCAGACACTTTTTTTTCCAAAGCGACATACATCTGTAAGTAAGTACAACACAAGCAAGGAACAGCATTATGTTTTTGTCAGCTTCCCTATTCTGTAAATCATTCTATGACCTGCTTATCTTGCAACACCTCTTGTGCTTTCGAGGTTAGGAAGTACTTCTCACAGCCTTTCATATAAAAAAAAAAAACATTTTCAATAGGATTATATGCAAAGCCTTAATTATGCTGTGTGTACTGTTGCCTCTGAGCGGAGGCTGAACTTTTCGCCCGAGTTGCAATTACTAAAATCTTCCTCCCCAACGGACAAACAGACTTTTACATGACCTCAGATTGGTACCAGTCCATGTGTCCATTCTGCCCGCTCTAATCATCAATCTGCAGCCCGGTTCACCAGCCGCTGGCACCTGTCAGGATGAAAGACATGGATTAGAGGCAGAGAGCGAGAACGTGAAAAGGTTGGGCATACAATAGCTGCGTCACGTGTCCCGTTGCTAAGGAGGTTGTGTGTGCACATGTGTGTGTGTATGCATGTGTGTGTTTTTTTGTGTGCGTATATCTATGTCTGTGTATGTGATGTAAGTCCAACACCACTGTCAGGCCTAGCTGCCGGCACAATAGGACGATATCCAGATTTGTGTGTGTGTGTTTGTGTGTTTTCCTTCCAGGATTCATGTGTGGCTTATATGATTGCGTGTGAAGTCTAAGATAGCTTGTGCCTCTTCTGCAAGGTTGTTTTGGAAAAGAATATCACTACACATCATGCTCACCCATAGAATCAACAGCCTTACCCACACAAACACACACACACACACACGTGCATGTGCTACACACACTGCCCATGCTAATTCTCTCCTTATTTCTTTTCTAAAAATAGCTCTTTTTTTTTCTCAATGATCGCTCTGCCTCTCAAAGCAGCAGGCTCTGAGACAGACATGTGCACGGGGTTAACTACAGCCCATCCTCTGAAGTGCTCCCTCTATCTCTCTGCCGCTCCACCTCCACCCTCACACACACACACACACACACACACACACACACACACACACACACACACACACACACAAACCCTCAGATCAGCCCATTCAGGGTGCAGATGGCAGCTGTACTGTGTGCGAGACAAGAGACCCTGTGCGCTCAGTTGGTTTACAGGGAATCGGGCTCATTGACATGCAGGCAGTAGAGTCCAGGAGAGTCAGCGTCTCTCTGGATCGAGCTGGGAGACAGTTAGCTTACAAGCTATCATAGCCATATGTTCATTACACCTTGACTTCCTATCACCTCTCACTGCCCTTGGGGAGGATAATATTTAACTTACAATTAAACCACCCCAATCCAGTGTAGTAAACCCTTTAGTAGATGATTGGAAATCAGATTGAATGAAGACAGGTAGATTTTGTGCAAACAGGCGATAAGCCCTACACCTATGGGCCTCTGTCCACTGACATTTTTTATTTTTTGCGCTGGCAGTGCCCTTTTTCAACACATAACCAATGGAGCTCAGTGTTTTTTGCGTTAAGTGTCCTTAACGCAAAAAAAAAAAAAAAAAAAAACGCCCTCTGCGTCAGCTGTTCTTTGTCCCTGCGCTTACAACACTCTCAACTGAAAATAGTTCATCTTTTGGAACGGCGCAGTGCTCGTCAATGTCGCTTCTCCCTCATCAACCAATCAAAATCAAGAAGGGGCGGGACATCTGATATCAGCTTCGTCAACAACAATGGCGGAGGAGAAGCTTGTCCAACTCATCTTTTCAAGGCTTCAATTTCCAGATCTAAAGCTGCTGCTCATGCCAGGACACCATGTTGTCGTGATATTTCCTTGAATAAAAGCCAATATTAAAAACACACCTGACTATTACCAAGGGAAGCAGACGAATAGAATAGAATGCCTTTATTGTCATTGAACATTTGTACAACGAAATGAGAAAAGCTTCACTTTAAAGTGCACACACGTACAGGCATCCACAGCTACAAACAACTCCATTTTTTAAATAAGCTTTTGTTACTTCCATCTTTGAGGTCCCTTTCCTTAAATGATAAACTGTTTGGGTTGTGAATGCTAAATGTAAGCCAATGAAAGCAATTAAATAAGGCTCTATTTTTTATCATATTACAACTGTTTTATCAAATTGACCTTCAGTTAATCACTCCATTTATTCAATTTACTCGCATTTAAATCCCCTCTGTAAGCAAATAATTAACACAGATGTGAAGTTTCTGGTGTTATATTATAAATTAACAGTAGTTGGTTGCAGAACTCACTCAGTGTTGGATTTCACTGGACTTATTTCTTAATATTTTAAATGTAAAATTGTACCAGGCGTTACATCTTTACATCAACAGATTAAATACAGGAATTTGCTCCATTTCACACTCACTCCATGTCAGGACGACAGACCGCTCTGAAGGGACAGCTGCTGATATACAAGTAGGTGATGTCCTCATTATAGGCCACAGCATAACAGTGAGCCAGTTAGCGGGGCAGGTAAAGAGAAGGTCATTGTGGTTAGATTCCAGTTTGTTTGAGTCCAACAAGCAGACAGGATGATCCAGTGGGATTAGTGCAGCCCAGCAATCTCTTCAGCGTGTGCTTTGTGATCAAGAGCGGGTTCAGAGAAATGGCCTGATTAAAGGTTCCTCTCAGCAGGTAGGAGGCTTTCTCTTATAGATACCACAGACTGGAGACAAGAGTTTGTGTTTTCACCACTCTTTTTTTTTTACACACTCCTCCTCAGTTAAACATCGTCTTCGGCCACTTTCTGTTGTGACTTATGATCTGTGTCGAAAGCAACGCACACACAGTAAAACACAAACCCTCCCTGACATTCATCGGCCAATTAGTCAGGCTATTCATGTTCACATCTTTTTTTATTGCCTCTCACCACCGCGTTAATTAATAAAATTGTCATCCCTCATAAATTAGGATAATTTCTGCACCCTGTGTGTGTTTCTGTGTGTGTGTGTGTGCTTAACCGAAAGCAGTATGTGTGTCAGCAATGGCCGTGCTCAAACAAAGTACCATCTATCACTCTGCTCAGCCAGGCTTCAATAATAATTGGGTTAGAATAAATGGGCCATGATTTTAGAGCGGAGAGGGGGGAAAAAAAGAGGAGAGTTTGCCAGCAAAAACAAAGCCACGGACAATTCAATAAACGGAGAGGCCCCACCCAGAGAGGCAAGAAGCAGAGCGGCGAGGCACAGCGACGCAGAGGCTGCAGACACAAAGCGGATTGATGTCCTGCCCCTGAACAGGGCCAGTTCTGAGTAAAGATATATCTGCTACTAAGGCAGGGAGGAGGCTGTGGCCCTGAGGCAGTGAGACAGAGTGACACAGCAGTAATCTGACGCATTTTATCAGATTATATATGATGAAATTCAGGAAATAAAACACATAATCATGAGGAAGACGTAGATGCTGATAGTTTAGAATGCAATTTACAGCAGGTGAACAATGGATCACAAGGTTAATCTTATTGTATGAAATGTATAAAGTGTAATGTTTTAAACTTCGACCTGAGGGAAAATTCTCTGTTGTTATTATATGCCCAAGCTGCAGTTTAAAATCACAATTTGAAATACAACACATAGTGGTGGCCCAAAACGATATCTTAACCTTCAAGGGAACATTACAAGCTGTTTCTGTTTCTCTTACCCAATGGTTCCCAACCGGGAAGGCCAAGTCCCCTAGGGTGGGGTGCTAGTGATGTTATGAGGGGTGTGAGGCTTTGTCAAAAGTAGATTTGCATTTTTGAACTTATATCATGATAACTACTTTTCTCTTGAAGTCGTATTGTTTGGGCACTTCTTCATTGGAAAGGAAAGCTTGAGGAAGACAGGAAGTGGTAGGATGACATGCAGCAAAGGGCTGAGGTCCGATTCAAGCCCCCTGCCGCTGCAGGACTATAGCCTGTGTACATGGGGCGCATGACACAACCGCTAGGCTCTCCAACAACCAATAATAAACACTTGCTGGATAATTTATACAACTATCTTTTGGTAAGAACATGTGTGTGTGCGTAGGCATATTGTTAAAATGTTAAGCTTGTACCAGAAAATAGACATTTATCAATGAAAAAATTTGAATTGGTGTTCATTTCTTCTTCTTGTAACACCTTGTAAAGCTCAGCTTTTCTTATTTTCTTATGGCTTTAAGGAAAAAAAGGTTGGAAAGGTTGGAATTCACTGCTTTAACCTATCAAGAGTTATAACATCATGAACCATATTCCATTCTCAACTGTGATTCTCAATTTTTGTGGAACAACAGACACAAAAAATCATCCTGCTGATGCTGCTGAGCGTTGCCAGATCCCAAATGTGTCTTTTATTCCAAAGTCTAAATGCCAGAGGATTGACTTTCACCTCTCATGTTTTCTTTGTTTTAACCTGAAGTCATTTTCAAAAATTGTAACAACAGTACTGAGCCAAAATTGAGAGTGAACACTGATCAAAATACACTGAATTACCAATAAACAGGATAAAGACCAAAGGTGTTGTAATAAGAAAGGCTTGTACCACCAAAAAGATTGTGGATTTACAGAAGGAGCTTAGTCCGTGCCATCAGATTAGTTACATTGTCATGATGCCGCATGCCAGAAAGTATCATTAGTGAAAGATTGACTATTAGTCCTAATGAGAATTACAAGGCATTAGAGCTCATGAGATTAAAGTACACATCACCTGCATCAGACGCAGAGGGACACAGCTAATGTGGTCAGAAATAAACTGGCTGTTACAAAAAACTAAATTGGTGTACTAATCAACAATCACCAAACAACTATGTTTACTGAAAAAAGCTATAACCCAAAAGACACATGATATCAATTATTAGAATAATTACTTTATTTGTATAGCACTTTTTATACAGGCTTCACAAAGTGCTTTGACACGTGCAGAAGAATACATAACAAAGAACCCAAAAAACAACAGAACACCTCTGCATCAGAGCAACCCATGCATGAGACACCCAACCAACACCAACAAAACCCTAAAAGTAAAAAGAACCCAATCAAAAAACCGGACCAACATCAGATCCCAAACATTATTAGAATTCAGGCAACACAATAACTCATAACAACTCAATGATGGTAGGTAGATGGAGCTGATGAACGACTTGAGGCTTAATTGGGAGATGGCTTTGGTTTCAGCCTGACTTTTTCAGTTGTGCTTGGCTTTCTTTAAATATGTTGATGGAATGGAAGAGTGGTTGCAACCAACAACACAATTTTTAGGTGAAACAAACAGCTAGACAAAATAATGATCTAGGTGCTAATGTTGTTACAATGAATGTTGAGTGTAGTATTGGCACTTACATTAACTGTAGTGGGATCCATTTAAATGTGTAATTATAGCATTTACACATGGATGACAAAGGAAAAACAACAGTGGAGGTGGAGAATCATCAAATACAAACGCTTTTATACAGAGATAAACGTCTCAATGAATGGTACGATGGGTGTAAGGAAAATGTGAGATTTTTGGACCGTCATGTTAAACAACACTCTTCACCAACATGAGGAAATGTGTTCTGAGCACATGTTGTACATGTTCTGGTAGATATGTCTTGTCCCCCCAGTTTTCAAAAATGACCAACTCAGCTTTTAATCATGTCATGTTTAATGTCTGCATAGTTTGATCAACTAGAAGCCATATGAGTCACATGTTGGATCCATCCACCCAGCAGCCCACTGGCATGTCACGGCTTTGATTGGTTGTAGCGTCCAGAGGCTTTGTGTGCACCTGTTCGTAATCCCTCTGGTGTCTCAAAATTAACCGAGGAAGGAAGGAAGCTCATTCAGGTTTGCAAAGTGGTTTGACGATGACCTATCAAATGAAACAGCTTCTACACTCTTTAAAACATGACATTTCTGTGAGGCCTTAATCCTTCCTAACGAATGCGGTATTGTATAACTTGAAGGTATTGTCCCATTTGACAGAACAGTATCTCGTGATAAAAATAGAAGGCTCCAAAGGAAAGAGCAACTTTTGCAACGAGAGCAGCAAATCTTCAATTTCATGTAAGAGAACAAGGAGAACGGGGGCAGGGCAGCTGAGGTGAGAGAGAGACTTCAGATGAGGATGAAAGAGCTCAGAGTGAGAAGAAAGTTTCATAGATTCCTGACAGGAGGCACAGGGAACAAGTCTGTCCGAGATACCAATTAAATTCGGTGTGTCACACATGATTCCACCCAAACACGCATCCAAACGCCCATGCTCTGGTAACAATACGTTTCACCCACTCATCCGTCCTGACGCAGTGTGAATGACAAGGTAACAGGCTCATTCACACACTCATGCTTGTCCACATAAACACGCATGACTCACCTACAGAAAGAACACAGTGAATGCACGTCTGGAGATAGATAGGGATAGTTTGTGCCACCGCAGCTCATTTCCCTAAAACAAAAGAGGCGGCTTCCACCTTCCTCCAGTGGGTTTTGCGTTTGGAAACAGATTAACACTCTCCTTTTTCCAGAATCTTTTATGCCGTGGAACAGAGTAGTGGCTCCGATACAGCGCAGCAATGTGTTGTTTTGCCTAAAGTGGGGGTTTTGAAGTCACAGATAATCTGCTTTTTGAAACAATGAGATAGTGTTGCTTTTCATACAGCTCAGTTAAGCCATGCTTCAAATGAGGAGAGGGAGATAGTGTGGATCAAACGTTTTTTTTTTTGTTGTTTTGTGTGTGTGTGTGTGTGTGTGTGTGTGTGTGTGTGTGTGTGTGTGCGCGTGTGTGTATGTGTTGTATCCCAAAATGTTAGAGCTCTTTAAAGTCACCGCAGCTGAAAATGCTCCATCTATTGTGCCGGCTTCTTTTGGAGATGATGGAATGGCGCAGTTTTGGACAAAAATAATCCACATGAAGTGCTGGTCTCAAACATCAATGGAAGAAGAATCCTCTTTTTTTAACAGCTTGGTGCTGTGTTTGAGTGTAATCTGCATAATGGGAGCCTGTAGAAGGAAAAAACAGAAAACTGCCAAGTATAAAAAAAAACAACAATAGATTATACCAAGTCAGCTGTTTCAGGGGTATGATTATAGCCTCTGATTCTCTGAATCAAACGACTCATCTCTAGTATTGTGATTAATACTATACGCTTTTAAGTAACCCCCACTTGGGCAGTTTTTTCTTTGTTCATTACCATTTTGGCGTGCAAAAACCTAAAAGAGAGCTTAAGGGAGAATTCAAATCCAGTGTTTTTTTTTCTTCACCTCAGCACACTGTCTCTGCATAAAGGTGAGGTGTGAGGGGGTGAGGGAGGGGGTTAAGATGCTGCTAGATGATGATGCACCTTGCTGTTGCCTTAAGCCTCAGTGCTGGATTTGTGTCAATTACTCTTAGCTTTATCTGATGTTTTCTTACATATGATTTTACTATTTCACATCTTTTTTCTCTGCACACATGAAATACAGTCCCTGTTGGAATAGATATCAACCCTTCATTTATCATGTTGAAGTTTCCTCCATTTTCTTCCACAGCTTATTTTCCTTTCAGCCAGATCTTTGTTCTATGGAAGGACATTTGTTTGCCCTTTGATAAGCATCTTTCAGTACTCAGAAAACAGTTTATATACAGTATTTCAGATTGACTTCTTGTATATCTACCAGAACAGACATGCGATTAAAATTTTTAATCGCATGTTTGAAATTCCATTGCTTGGCATTTAACAATAAAAAAAAGTTAGGCTTTTATTTTGAAATGTTGTACTGTTTTAAGCTGAGAGTACTTTACTTGCTGTTTGAATTCAGTCCTGCTTTTATTTTGAAATAAAGTAAGGAACTCCGGTAGACATTAACTTAATCAAGGAAAAAGCAACTCGTTACGGATCGAAAAACAAAATAAAAACAACTCAAAGGAACGATTTTACTTTTGACTCGTCATCTGAGCTGTAGACGTTTTTTTGAAGTGATAGGAGACATTCAAAGACCCTGCGGAGACTTATCCACGGTGTGCCTAAAGGGCCAAAATAGCATGTGTTAATCATGATTAAAACAATTAATGCATTAACTTCAGACATAAATTCATTGTGATTAACTAGTTAATGTTGTGTGGACTGATCAAAAGAGCAGCAGAAGTTAATTCAGATTGAATTCATATACACACTGATAACAGAACATGAGTGAGATCAATTCATCTGTACGAGCAGTTTATTGTTGAACCACCACTCTTATTTTATCTATTCAGACCATAAATTAGAGAAATTCACAGAGCAGTGCATGTGTTTGTAGAGCACATTAGGGTTTTATCAGGTAATAAAACTCTTGAACCCGGAATGTGAACCTGCCTAAAAGAACACACTTTATGCAGCCATGCACTATTTAATTCCCTCATTGAGTGTGCTTACAATGAGATAGAATTATTTATGAGGTCAATTTAGTCCGATCCATATCCTGCATGGTAGCGATGGCCATCATTCTGTGACTTTTAGTATGATAATTAGCAGGGCGGTGATGCACGGAGCTCACTGGTGCTGTTATTTAGATTTATGCAGAACATAAATTCTGATCCTTTTGTTCTCCCTGCCTTTATTTGTATGGTAATGTTTGGGAAAGAGGCGTGAAGCTGAATGACATTTCTGTATTACATCAAATATAAGCTGTGCCGTGTGGAATACCAACTACTGTATTAGGATGTGAGGGCAGGAAAGGACAAAGCAGGACACGGCAGATTGTATCAGAACGGACATCAAAATGAGATGTTTCAAACTGAAAACATGTTTCTAAATTACATCAAGACACAAACATAGTCAAAGTGATTTTGTAAGGGAAGATCTTCAGGTTTGAGTGAAAACACGTTTCCCCTGCAGAGCGGTGGAGAGGTTGAGAGGTAAAAAGGGACCATGAACCGACAGAGGTAGAGAACACAGAGTCCTGAACACACAAATCCATGTCCACTAATGGAAACAGGCTCCTTCTCAGCCCGGCCACATTCAAAAGAGCCCTAGACCGTCAACTGTGCTTTAATCTTCAGCAGGTGCACAAAGAGCAAACAGACATGAGGAGGAGGGGGAGACAAAGGTTAAGTGCGGGGGGGGAAAAAACCCTCTTTACAGAATGGAAGCCATAGCAACTTGCTGCAGGTACGGAGGGACCGCATATTACAATACAGCTAAATTGGCAACCACTCAATCAAACACGGTTCCATTAATGAGCAGCAATCTGGTTTTATCAATGTAATTCAACAGACCCATTAATAATAACTCCCTCATTAGTCATTCTGGGGGTTTTCATTCTTTTAGTACTTAAGTGTTACTATGGAACCCCTTGCCCATGAAGCAAAATCTCCATGTCATTCTGAAAAGCATAATTACAAATCAATTAATCATCTAAGAGTCTTTGAGTCCCAAAATCCGGCCTGCCAAGCCCGTAATTAATAACAGAAACACAAAGTCACCCGGTGAATAATGTGGAGACATTATTTAAGCTTAAGAGAAAGTGAGGGTTTGACTGCAACAGCTTGTTCTCACTTCCTACTCCGCCCCCCCAAAAAAACATCAGCTTCGTTAGTGTGTGTCAAAAATGTCACTTTAGATACCTTACTTGGGTACACTTCTGTTTGCTGTGCTCTGGCTTATTATTTTGAATTGCAGCTGCAGTCAGGTATCATAATGAAAGAAGTTTTCTAGTCTGCTTGGAGTGGGGGATCTGGGGCGGGAGATGAGTCAAACAAACAGGATTCTGATCCAGGATGATATGTCTTATTCCCATGTGAAATTAAAAAGTGAATTTTGAAAGTTTACTTATTTTTTTATTACATTACGTATGTAAGCTACAAACTTAGCAAATGTACCAACATTACATGACTACATACTATACATGCATCCTTAAAACTCAATCCAAATCCTTTGAGTTAAAACTAAGTACATTTTGATGGATCAATCTCACCTAAATCTGACCTGTGGAACATTTTGCTGCCATTCGTGCTCCAAAAAAATCTGTCTTGATAGACACTTTTTGTTATGTCAAGACACTGTCAGGGCAGCAATAGGCTTTCATACTGAACTTTTATAATGTTACCCTTCAAAATCTCTGTTCTGTCAAAAATGTAAAAAAAATATCTCTCAACAATCTTCTTTTTTGGGAGTAATACAAAAACTGGAATCTTTTGCGGCATATTATCCTTCTTGCTAATTTGACCATGGAGGCTTAACTTCATGATGAGTTGGAAAGAGAGAGAGTTATGACTGCAAACTTGACCCCAATGAATGCTGCTGTACTTTGGGAGCAGCAGGCAACTGAAACAAAGATTTTATTGTTTCCTGTCACTTGTAAATCTAAAGTTATGTCCCGCACCCCATGAACCGAGGCTATAGTCCTCATTGCAGCGGTTGTTGGTTCGAATCCGACCTCTGCCCTTTGCTGCATGTCATCCCCCATGCTCTCCTCACAACATTTCCTGTCTCTCTTCAGCTGTCCTATCTAATAAAGTCCATAATGGCCCAAAATATTCTTTGAATAGCCTTCTTTAAGTAGCTGATGTGGCCAAAAAAGCCCTTCTGAAGGTTTGAAATGGGTTTGCAAACAATGTATGATTAAATTAAGTCTTTGTGAAGCAAAACAATGCTTGATTTTTGATGAGAAAGCTCCAAAATGAGTTTTTAAAAATGTGTGTGGAAGGGGTGTTTAACGATACTTTCACTTAAAGGTGTTCAAACCACAGGACCGGATGCGGATCATCTGCCCTTGTATGTCACCCATAAACGCTCACGACAACATTTGTAGTGTCTGTGTGTGTTCTCTGAATGCCTCGCATGTTGGTGTATAGTATGTTCGCAGTCTGAATGGCCTCTGGCAACTCCCAGAAAAAACAGAATCGTGGATGAGAGATGAGGACGGCACGTTGGCCACAGCTGAGCTCCGGCGCTGATGAGAAAAGAAGTAATCAAAGAGACATGGAGAAGAGGAGATGCTCCAGATTTGTGATAGGAAGAATCTAACGACGGATGGGAGGAGGGTGGTCTTTGGTGTTTTCACAGCATTGTATAGGTTCCTCGTGATTCTGTAGTGACTACTATCAGGCCTGTTTGTGCTCCTGTATTGATATATGTTACCACTGTGGAAAAAAGGAGCAGTTATAATCTCACACTTCAGCTAATCTAGTGTGAGAAAGCAGAGAAGCATCTCTTTCTCTTGCACTGTAGCCTCCTCACACCAAGTCGAGTCCATCACGTCAGCATGACAAGTGTTACACGCTTTCACTCAGATGTGTTGGCCACTTAAACATGCAGGAGGTGTTAAAAGCGTCTGGAACGAGCTAAGGAGCTGCACATGTAGCAGCAGCTGTTGATCTTTTGTCTATAGGTAGACGTGGAGAGGTGAGAAGGATTCATACCCGGCAATTTGTGTCGCTTAAAAACAATTGTGTTCAGCAAGACATGTGGCTTAAAAATAGACCAGTAGTCCTGCAATTCTTCACAGTTTAGTTGCACAGTGTACGTTGTGTATACAGTGTATGTCTTGTAGATTTGCAGCAGAAGTAGAACAGTATTCTTTTTGTCATTAAAAAATCTTCTTGAGATAGATGCTTCTATGACAGACAGATTGAGCTTTCTGTAGCTGGAGAGTCACAGACATAATCCCCTTGATGGCCTTTGGCCTTTCAGCCAGACACATTAAATCCTTCTTATCCATGGCTGCTGCAGTCAACGCCTCTAGAAGAGAATATTCAAATTAAACTTTAAAGAAGTCGCTGCCCCTGTGCCCTGAATATACTGAACAAAAGTGTTGGTTCTGACGATTATTTTCCCGCTGGCTACTAAACAAAAACCAGAGAGAAATGAAAAGCAAGTATGGACTCCCAGGTGAGCGATGGATGACTCAGGGAATGATCCCATGAGTACCTGATTGACGACACTCTTGAATCATCACTCATGGGGCCAAGATGTACTCTCTGTTCGTTTCTATATTTATATAATTGTCATTTGTACCGAGTCCATCTCTGTAAAGATGGACCTCAGGACATCCTGCGTCACCAGTTGTTTGTCAGCATCATCAAATAACCACAGTTTTTTTTTTTTTTTTTTTTTAATCTCAGCCCCCACCCTTCAATTGTTTCCTGTCACTCGAGATCCCAAAGTGGGACGCGTACACTGGGACATGCGGCCAGAGAGAGAGAGAGAGGTGGGGGGGGGGGAACTGGTTGGCTAATGGAGACATCAGTCCTGAGAGAACGCTCTCAGCCCTTTTGATAGAAAAAAAAATGACTGACAGTGAGTGTTTGTTCCGTTGGCAGGCATGATCACCCAGAGGTGGGTGGATGGAGAGGGCCAGAATGGCGAAAGACGTGCCAGAATGGGGACAACAAACAAGGTCAGGCAAACTGTGTCATCATCGAAACTATGCAGGCCTTTTGAGGTGACAGTAGAGAGGCCGTTTAAAAAAAAAAGAGTGATGCAGCTGATATTGAATGTGTTGTCCCTTAAACCTGTTCTGTGAGATTCACAAGAACAGACACATTCTCAGAACACAACTCTCATTGTGAGTTCTGTGCTTGGGCTCTGGTGTATCACATCACTGTGGTCTGACTTTCTTATGTTGTTCTGAAGTTATCCGTGACTAACACTAAAACGAAGGCATACGGGAGACTAAAAGAAGATAGTAGCTTGATATCTTTGCACCTTTAAATAATAAAAAGCTTGGATACATTTATTTCAAGGAAAAACATCTGATTTGCAAACATTTATTACATTTAAAGCTATCATAAAATACACTGGCTGAAAAAAATCATCATAACTTTTCAGGTTGAGAAGTGAAAAGATGAAAAGGAGATTCAAAAGGAGATTGGTGCGCGCGAGCAAGGCTCAGCTCTGAACGAGCAGAGATAGATATCTTCAGCCAGACATCTTCCTGCTTGAGCGCGGTTGCACCTCAGCCCTGATGAATTATGCAGCTCAGGATCATCCCAAACGTTTTTTTTGGGGGGGGGGATTTGAGTTCCTTGTCTGTAGCCTGTGTAGTAGTAAACACTGCATGATTTATCAAAGGCTGGAGACAGCTTGTGTGAGCGCTGCAGGTTTCCCGCAGAGAAAGGGGAGCAACTCACATGAAAGTATGCAGCTGCTGCTCGCTAATGCTGCATGACATAGACTGTGTCTGCATGAGTGAGGTCATATCTGCACACGGTGAAGCTGTAGTGAAGTCATGTCTGGCTAGCTCGAAGAGACGGCGGTGTGATAGGACACTTGTGTGGCCCCGTTCACTTTTCCCCCCTGCTCCCCGCCCGACTTTTTTATTTTCTGTGTTTCTCTGTAGCTCTTGGCCCACCTTTTCATACTCGTGTCCCTCGTAGAAGCATCATTTGCTCCCCCATTTACTCATCCTCACGTTTCCTTTGTTCTAAATCACGCCACAAATGATGAGGCACAGAGGTGATGTAATGCAGGTCTGCACTCATGAATGTTTGAGGAGAAATTTCACACTCTATTTCAGACATGTGAGGAGTGAGTGCCCTGCCAGGATTGACTTCACCCTTTTGTAGTGTATGATTATGTGTGTGTGTGTGTGTGTGTGTGTGTGTGTGTGTGTGTGTGTGTGTGTGTGTGTGTGTGTGTGTGTGTGTGTGTGTGTGTGTGTGTGTGTGTGTGTGTGTGTGTGTGTTGTCCTGTATGCTTCCAACAAGATGCATGAACGCTCACATAATTGTTTGGCATATGTAATAATACCACAGTAATGAGTGCGTTTGGAGAACATTAAACATATGAAGGGTGCTATAAATCTACTGTTGTTCTTTACTGCGCATGTATTCACTGCAACCATTTTACTAAATCTACATATATTAACTCGTATAATTTGTTTAGTGCTGAAATATGTGTTTGATGTGCAATTTATCACGGCTTGAATAATTCATACATCTTTTGGATAATTAATTAAGCAAACAATAATTGACATTTACTCCTCAAATTAGTGGATTTGTTTAATGAAATTATCAATTTAATGTCTTAGTGGTTTGTTGGACCGACGGCTTTTTGGTTTTTTTGGGGAAAATGGGAAAGTAGTCGTCGTCTCTTAACTGGAAGGTCGAGGGTTCGATCCCCAGCTCCTGCAGCCACATGTCAGATGTGTCCTTGAGCAAGACACTTAACCCCCGAATTGCTCCCCTGCTTTGTCGGCGGCGTATGAATGTGATTAGTTACTTCTGATGGTCTCACTACACAGCAACCTCTACCATCAGTGTGTCATTTGGAGAGAATGGGTAGGTGTGACATGCGATGTAAAAGCGCTTTGAGTAGTCAGACGACTAGAAAAGCGTTATACAAGCTCAAGTCCATTCGTCATAAATGTGAAAATAATGAATAATGATAAATAAAGAGGGATTGTTGCATGTTACCAAAAAATGTAAATGAATAAAGCTCAAAATAAGCAGAAATAAAAAAAGAGTACGTTATTAGACAGAGAGAAGAGACGCAAACAGATTCACAAACATTAGCAGCAGCATTAAATAAATACCCTGTGTGTGTGTTTGTGTGTGTGTGTGTGTGTGTGTGTGTGTGTGTGTGTGTGTGTGTGTGTGTGTGTGTGTGTGTGTGTGTGTGTGTGTGTGTGTGTGTGTGTGTGTGTGTGTGGGTGTTATTCCATGTATGAATGTGATTTTAGAAAAATAGGCTGAACGTAGGGAGCTCTAGTAACCCAGAGACAGAGAGTGATGATAACAGCACAGTCTTTGCCAGATGTGTGACGTCTCCCGAGGGGGGACCCTGGTGCACTGTGCTTCAGGATTAATCGTTTGAATAAAAGAAAACATAATTAAAACCTTCCCTCATACCCAGGCAATCAAACAGAGAGAGAGAGAGAGAGAAGCGGGGGGAGAGAGGGGAGGAGGGGCAGCTCTGATTGATAACCAATTCCAGCCCCTTCTCCCTTCCACTATATCCCCACACATGCACAACATGCCTTCAGCTAAGATGACAAACTGTACAATTGATGACTCCTGTCTCTCACATGCCGACAGCGTCCATTCTTTCCTGTGTACCCACAAGGCGGGATTGTAGCCGCAGTTTTGATTGTCACATGAATCAGCTGGGCAGCAGTAGGAGAAGAGGAAAGTGGTTTGATCTACTAAACATGCCTTACCCACGGACTGCTGGACTGTGAGACATGTTCAAAGCATTTCTACAGTAGGCTGCACTTATTAAAGCTCCTCTGTTTGAATGTTTGCTGCCAGTAAGGGAGCAGGGGCTTAGATATACAGTTCATTGTTTGCTTGATATTCTCTCTCTGAACAGGAGATGAATAAGTCTTTGCTCAGAGTAGGGAGAAAGGGGAACACTGGGAGGGCAATGAGAGTAATAAAACACACACTGAATAATAACTGCAGCTGCAGGACTAGAATTGCTCTTCTGTGGCAATTTCCTCAGGGTCTCTCTACAATGCTTGACTGAAACCGCCATGAAGGGCTTGTAAATTTTCGTAATCAGCATCTTATTCTTTTCATAATCACACTACAGTCTGTCTCCCTGAGACGTATATTTTAAAGTCCAATCAGAACTCAATTTTGATTTGCAGTGAAACCCTCCTGTCAGTCAAATCTGATCAAACCTTTACCACTCAGTGCTGATGAAGCTAAATACATGTTCTATTTATAACAAAGGTTTTTATTTTTAAAATGTTGGTAGGGAAGTGTATTGATAGTGTATTCTTTTTCTTTTTTTTTAAATCCCATGGATGCTTCAGCAGAATAAGCCAAGAGTGAAATTTGCAATAAAGAAAGTTGCATTTCTTATATATCTAAAACCTTGTACCTCTGTGTCAGATATTTCCCTTCGTTGGTCAAACAAAAACACATTAATCAGCTGAACTGTTTCACTGAGTGACATCGGCACTGCAGTTTAGATAAGACGATACTACATGATCTGTTGCTGTAAAAACAAATCCAATGAAATCTACACTAAATAAAGGTTCATCTTTGCGACTCATGTATTTACACCTTCAGTAGGAACAAAAGACAATAACCATAAACAGGCTGGGATGTGAGAAAGTAGATTTTTTTTTACAGTATTTAAATTAACTAGCATTATATTACATGTAAGTTGACATGCCGTCTGGATTTTGAGAAGGCTTCCTTTGTGATCTAAGTAATGACTTGGAGGAAACAAACCAGCACTTGATATTCATGTGGTGGTTCTTTAGTCCTTTAGGGAGTACAAAGCATTCAATCCATGATGGCAGGGCGCAGTTTGTGTGTGTGTGTGTGTGTGTGTGTGTCTGTATTTGTATGTGTGAGGCGGAGAGGGCACTGCTTTGTCTGAATCATGGCTCACACATGAGGACATTTCCATTCTGCGGCGCAGTGGTGCTTCAGGGAAGGACTGTGGGCGACAGCTGCTCGCTCAGGTCATGTGAACCCAAATATCTGTTTGGAGGGAGACCAGCTTGTCTCCAGTTGTGCCTCCTAAGGCCATGAGCTCCCTCCCAGACCAGCCTGAGTCTGAGTAGATGTAAGTGGAGAGACATGGCACCAAGCACGCTTTACAGGGCATTTAAGAGATTACAAGGAGCTACAGAGAGAAAACACTCCAGTGTTTGGACATCTGAAAGCGTTTGGTAAACAGAAAACACTCAAAAAATGGTGTCATTTTTTTTATCAGTCTCTAATTAGCTTATAGATTAAGACAATTGTTTAATGACCTTTGTAAGCTCATATATTTGACTCCTTAATTGAAATGGACTTCAGACATTTGTGATGAACCTTCGTAAATGCCCATCTAATGCATTTTACTCCTCATGATCGAAGGCATAATTACACTCATCAATACTGAGGCATGGTAAATGAAGATGGCCTTGTGCGTGTGATAACCTAATGCTTAATTGAGCATCATTCAGGGACTGAATCACAGTCAGTGGGGAAACATTGCAGTTGTCCTGTGAATCTCAGCACTGCAAAGGATTGGCGGATAGAGGTAGCTCTTTATCCCTGTATTTCAAATGGAAGCCCCATGGAAAATTTTGATTTTCTTCACAACTGTTTATTACAATCAATGGAAATGATTTCTTATCATTATTCAGTTTTCCTATAAACAATGTACATTGGTGCGATACTTTAAAGAGTGTTGCCAGACACCCCTTTGCACTTGACTTAACATGGTACGCTCTGAGTTCCTGTACTAAAAACAAGCGCCAACCTCCAGTGTTGAAAAATGAATCCAATGAGAAAGTGAAAAAACCTGCAGTTCATCGAGTGTCCACTTGAGGCTGGCTGCAGAAGCCCTGAAAGTCAAAAAGGCCCATTCTTACAGCAGAACTTAACTTGTTTACAGCCTGGTTCAAAACACACATTTGGTCCTGTCTTTATTGACACAAAGTGTACAGGAGGGGGGGGATTCTTTTTAAAAAAAATTTATAACTCATCCGTTTTGATTTTCTTGAAGGGTAAGAGTTTGTCATAATAAGGCTTGTGGCTGACCTGACTGGTGGGCGGGCATGGTGCAGCTGTTTGTCAGGAGGCTTAAAACCCGCCTCAGCTCCGGCTCTTTGCCTGATGTCAGGTTGTCAGAAAGTTAAATTGAGACAGGTTTTCCTGCATGGCGTCTGCCATCGAGGGGCTTCCAAAGCCCCCTACAGTAGCCAACGAGCGACATCACTGAGGCTACGACTATCAAACCCATTGAATTCTCAATGATCATTGACATCCACAAACGATACGATACACTTTATTGTCCCCTTGGGGAAATTTGCCATGTTGGCTTACTGCAATAAAATAAAATAAATGTATTAATGGGAATTGAATGAATTTATAACTTCGGTTAATTATCATTTCATTGGCAATGTAGGTAGGTATGCTGAAATTGCTACTCGTTAGCATGCTTTTCTGCAGGTGCTAACTATCCTAACATAACTAAGCAAAAAAGGCCAGGGCTACATGATTAAGCAACACATCTAGGACTACAGTTCTGTTGTGCTGACAAGATGGAATAAATAATAGAACTACAGAGGTTAGAATGTGTCCGTGTAAGACATACTCCTAGGTTAGCTAGACAATCAAACACAATCAAAGACTTTTGGCTTCTTAGTAAAAATGGACCTTATTCTGCAAAGTTGCCATTTTTTTTAAATAAAAAAAATGTTCTCCATGACACATGAAGCTGTGGTGGACAGAAATGGAATTATCTCACCTCCCGGGCAGACATTTAGGTTGTAAACGACTTGTTAAAACGGACACTTTTTGCAGCGTGCAGACATAAATCAGCTTATGTCAGGAGAAACAGACCTTCAGCAGGTAGAGCCCGTCTGTTTGCTGCTGCTGTATTGATCCCAGAATACCATTAAGGCATTTCTTTTAAGGATTCCACTGCATCAGCACCCTGAGGCCACAGGACCTTCCTCTGCCTTCACTGGCCTCTTGCAGGTCCACGTAGGTCTTCCAACCCTGTAATGATTTTTGACTTACGTCTCTATCGATGGAACGTACCAACACTCAAACGGTTCCTCAAGCACTGTACTGAAATACACATTTTAGATATGCTTGTACTTCATTTAACAATCTCCATTTTGTGCTCTTTTTTTTTACTTCTTCTCGACAACGTTCTGAGGGACATGTTTTACTTTTTACTGTTTATTTGACATCTGAAGTTACTTCTTACTCAGCCCAGTTGTGATATATGACTATTTTTGACATAGGTCTCTTTAGAATGAAATTGATTGACCTCTGTTAACAAGTCAAGTCAAATATAGCACATATCATACGACAGGCGTAGACTCAATGTGCACTCTAGAAATGATACTGCATATTTTGTTTATGGGTTGTTTGTTCATTATAATCTTATCTTGAGTTTTTCTCTCAGCATCCAAATCCATCTTGTTGATTCTGATATGTAATCATGGCAGTGCTACCTTGGGCTGTACAAAAAAATAAGAAAAAAAAAAAAAGCTGGCATGAGAAAGCCCAGAGTCATTAGCACAATCAACACTCTCCGCACGCCAAAGCCCGGCTGCTTTAATCTCATCCAACTCACAAATTCACAGCAGCTCCGTCTGAGAAATTAATGACACTAAGATTACAATTGATCTCTTCTGATCAACAGGAATTTCATGCCCACATATCAGGTTGCTTACAGCTAAGACATATTCTGGCATGCAGGGCTGTGAGTCTGGTGTGTGTGTGTGTGTGTGTGTGTGTGTTGTGTGTGTCGGGGGGATGTATGTATGTGTGTGTGTGTGTGTGTGTGTGTGTGTGTGTGTGTGTCTGTAACTGGACAGCTTGGAAGGAGAGTCTTAGACAAGACTTCTCAGTCTAATTAACGCCTCGGCAACAAGAATGCCAGCATACGTTTCTTCATCAATTTCCCAGAAGCCCTGTCTTCATTTGAGGAGAGAGCAGCTCAGCATGTGGGCTTCGAGGCTCATGGGAAAAGTGGGTGTGAGTGTCTCCTTAAAGGTCATTTTGGAGAAATGCTTTGTTTATAGCTGCCTCATTATTACAAGATGGATAAAGATTTCTTCTCATTTATTTATTCTACACATGTATGTATAGAGAAGTCTACAGATGATCGACCTCATTACCATAGGTGAATATAAACAAGAGATATACAACTATAAATGAAGTAACAGAGAGGACACATTCAGAATGGATACTTACAACATCTGGTGTTTGTTTAGCCTCCCCCAACTGTAAGTCAGTAACTCACTAAGTTAGAATACTTCCCTTTATAAACAACAGCATGAAAATGAGTCTACTAAATTGTGTGTTCAACTTTAAGATAACATGGAGACAAATTCCAGCAGAGACCGATCTGAGCTGTATCTGTTCCACTCCTGTAACTATCTGTTTTTCGACCCTTAGATGGACTTGGACCCTCTGTTCTTTGAATCATGTCATTTCAGCTTAAGATGAAAAACTGCAATTTGGGTTCCTTTTCCGACACAAATGCTGTTTTTCTTTGGTTGCATAGAAAATTAATCCAAGCTACGGTGATATTCTTTATATCTATACTACCTTACTGAATATGTTGGACTCTGTTCCATGCTGCGTCGTGACTTGTCTCTGGTTTGAGTTCCCATCTTGTATGAGTGTCAATTTACATCGAATGGGAAGCTACAAGTTAACTGAAGTGTGCTAACATTAGACTGCTATCACGACAATGTGAGACACGGGCAAATGCAGCTCTGGCAAAGGACAATTTTGTCAAGCTCCTTCGTGCAGCTCAAGTGTAGTGGGGTAGGAGGTGTGTCGCTGGAGGAGAGCGGAGGCTTCAGTACAGCGGAGGTGTGGCCAAACAGCAGTCTGTTTTCTTTTATTGCTGATGCTCAAGGTCGACATTTTCAAAAAACTTCTCAAACACCACCTGTTCACCAAAGCATTCAGCCTAGCGAATACCCATCCCCCTCCCCATTGAGTGTGTCTGTGTGCGTATGTGTGTGTATGTGTGTTTCGCTGTCTCCTTTTTACCATTGTAAAGCGACATTGGGTTCCTTGAAAGGCGCTATATAAATCCAAGTTATTATTATTTACTGGATCAGAAAGTCACACATTGTAAGGCCTATTTCTGTTTTATAGTTTATATGTTCATGTTGCAGATTCCTCTCTCAATCAATATGTTTGCATTGTGTTTTCATATTTGCTATATCAGCAAACCCAAAACCAGATTTAGCCTGAATACTTTCTCAGGCCTTTAATCAAAACCTGATCGTGGTGTTTTTTTTGTTTTTTTTAATAGATCTGCGTAAAAAAAAGACTGAAAGAAAGCTGCGGTGTGTAGTGTGATCTCGTATCTTTCTCAGTAAAACAACAACCATGTGATTCGCACCAAAGTGGCATCACATCAGAGCGAGAGAGAGAGAGTGTGGGGGATGGGTGGAGGTAGGAAGGGAGAGAACAGACACACACTGAGGAGGAAGAAAGAGATGAGAGAGGTGGTGAAGAAATGAACTGAAGAGAAAAGAGCGAGTGGGAGAAGAAGAAAAAAAAAAAAGAGGCAGATTCCTTAGGAGGAGGACAAAAGCTCTAAGCGAAGGGAAGGAGTGGAGGGAAGGAGACAACGAAGATCAGTAAATCAACCTAGAAACATCAGGCAGCGGCGTGGTTCATGCAGAGTGCAAAGGTAAACCACAGTCAGGTGGAGGAGATGATGAACAAACCAGAGCAGCGGCAGAGTCACTGAGTCCATCCCACATTGTGTAATCTCATTCCTCCCCTTGGATTACCAATCAACTAAACTCACATCAAAGTCAGGATAGTTGTGTAATTTCTTTGTTTCTCTCTCTGTCATAGTGTGCCTTCCTTTTTGACTGCAGAAGCTTCCTCACTTACAAGTAAGACGGTGGTCCTTTTGTTCAGGAGCCGCACATCTTACAAGATGGGTATTATCTTCTTTCCCCGTGTGTGCTTCTGTAATACACACAAGTGATTCATATTCTTCCCCGTGTGTGTGTGTGTGTGATTGCATTCCAGCGTGTGTAGCTGTAAATTAATATCTCCATACCTCCGCCTCCACGTCTCTTCCATCTTCCTGAGCACTCTGCCATTCCGCACCTCCTATATATATATCGCTACGAGTCCAATTGGCCGGCGAATGCTTCTGTGTCCGATTAGGAGTTGCCAGCCGCTGATTTTTATTGGCTGTGTAATGGTGCAGAACCCTAAACATTTATCAGGGTCGATGGGCTGTGTGTAGTACAAGCTATTAGGGGGGATGCAGAGGAGACAAGCAGGCGTCGAAAGTTAGAAAAAAGCAAGAGGTGTCAGACTGAGCTGTCATCTCTGCTGGGGAATTAAAGATGTCACAATAAGGGGGATTGTTGGGCATTTTTTTGTTTTTGCTGCAGTGTTGCTGTTTTGCATTAATGACAAACTA
The DNA here is from genome assembly GCF_963930695.1 of Labrus bergylta. Lineage (NCBI taxonomy): Eukaryota > Metazoa > Chordata > Actinopteri > Labriformes > Labridae > Labrus > Labrus bergylta. Next base: position 20,695,098 of record NC_089212.1, on the reverse strand, counting down.
CTCACTACCAGGGCGAGTTGGTGCAGTGTGGCAAAAAAGCTGCAGAAGGTTGCAGCTTCCAAATGCGAGGGCCTCGTTAGCAGAAAAATGCTGAATGTCGAGAAAAATAATTAGTAAAATGCAGAGAAGGTTGTTTTTTTTTCTAAAAGTTCTAACTTTCACCCAGACTAACTCTATCTGCACCTGACCTACCTGGCGCGAAAGACTAGGATCACATCAGGTTTTTTGGGTGCATTGTGTCCTCACCCAGGTGCTGTCTGTCCCACCATGATCCTCCAGTTGACAAATCTGTGTATAATCCCCTAATGTTCTTAATCCTGGGGTCACATTAAAAAAAAATGGATGAGAAATAATCTGCTTTCAGGTCTGTCAGGTATATTTTGTCAGTGCCAGTGCTTATTTTCAACCAAAGCCGTCTGTTTGGGCAAAATACAGCTCAACCAGCACCCCAGCCAGCCAGCCAAATCCATCTGTGCAAAGTCTCTAAATGTTCTCTGTCCTTTTGTCCTTGTGCAGGAAGATTTCATTAAAGTAGGGGAAGTTTGAAGGTAAAAAAAAAACACCCAAAGCGCAGATCACATAACAAAAGTTTGGTGTTTTGCCTCTTTGAGCTGCTAGAAAGCAGAGCGGTAAAAGAGGGAGAGAATCTATTGTGGCTGGAGACGGAGACAACGACTTTACAGCCAGAAAACAGCGGCTGCTTTTGCTCCCCTGGCGGAGAGAGAAAGTTCGAAACTTGGTCACACTGTGCAAATGCGTTACCGCTGCCTCCCCCACTCGGGTTCAAACATCAAGAGCGTTTTGTTTCTGCGTCTGCCATATCTCCCTGTGCCATGCTATGCCGTGCTATATGTGCTGCGGTAACCAGGCTAATTTCATTGCTTCTGGCTGAGTGGATCAAAAAGAACCACATTCACCGTTTCTTCTTCTTGTTTGCTCGCCCCCCTTTCATGCAGTAATCTGTGCAAAGAGGGAGAATTCAAGCAGCGCCCCCCGGAGCCAGCCCTCTCCTTTTAGATTGAAGACACTATGGAGGATATGCTTGTTCAGAGTGGGGGGAGGGGGGGGCAGGATTGCAGGATTTACTCTCAGGTGAAAGTTCTGGTTTATTTGGTTGCCATTTCTGAACGAGCCTGCTAGAAAATGTGCAGCATGTGCACTAACCTGTGCTCTTCTCTTAACATATCGCTGTTTTTTTATATAAGGGGATTGTTCTAATGAACTGAAATGAAGCGCTTCAGTTCTTCCTCGTGCTGTTAAGATTTTGATTTGATTGTATATCGTATATGTCCCCATCTTACACCTTCTCTCCGGGGGGGGGGGGGGGGGGGGGGGTGTCACCATGATGTAAGGTGGCTGCCATGATTGTTAATAAAGGTGTCAGCACTCCAGCTCCATCACTCAACATGAGCCAGTCTGGCCTTGTCCCTCAAATGAAAGCACAACCCCGGTCACACAATCTATCACATCTGCAACTCCAAAAACTCACAGAGAATACTCTCATGAGAAAAAACCAGAGTACCAAGAAACATAACGATCAGCCGATCAAACCCCAAACACTCACTCCATCTCTCCTGGACCTGCAGGACACTTCAACACTTCAACTAAAATGATGTGCAACTAAATTATATATATATATTTATTTACAGCTCCTCTAAATCCTATGTTCTATATTGTACAACAACTCATCTTTCATGTGTTCCAAAAAATGATTCTGACTAATAAACACAGATTGATTCATATTCCACCCACCTTGTTTCATCTCTGTATATTTCAAAAAGAGGAAGATTTAAGAATCATCTACAAATATTTTATTCTTTGAAGTTCGGACTCAGGCATCATTATTTCAAACTTCTCTGCCAAAGAGTGAAATTCCTTTTACACCAGGGTGCCTTCAGACAAAATATTTTCAATCTTGTGACCTAAGTGTTGAACATCACAGGTCATGTGACAGAAAGAATGTGAGGAAATTAAAAAGATACTTTTTCTAAAGTTTAAATTTGGCTCCTTCTGCTAATTTGAAACCTGCAACAGTCAGATTTAGACCCATCATCATTTCCCTTTGAACTCAGTGTTTCATCCAGCAGCAGTAAAAAGAGAGCTGGAGCGGCCCTCCTGCTGACCTCAGAATATTATATCACATTATACTCATTTAAAACCAGACCTTTCTTCTTACTGCACGCATGTAAATATTGAATATTCATGTCGTTATGCTATATACCGCCTGGCGTTTGTGTTTAATTATGTGATATTCTTTGCTTTTATGCATGCTGTGCTCTCTCTCGACAAGTGGAGATACATTCGTGTGAAAAATGAATCCATTTAAATGTGAACTGTTTGAACTAAATCATCTAATGAAGGAAAGGAAGAAGAGTAGGTGTAATATTTTGTGGAAAGGATTTTTCTTATTTTTTTAACCGCACACTCTTCGCCGCTCTCAGAGACGAGACCACCTCTTTAATGTCAGGGTGTCTCTCTGTCAATGACTCACATTCAAGGGGGATATATGTCTCTTAAAAAAAATCCCTGCACTCATCCTGAGCACCTGAAATCACATGAAATTGGAGGTGTTCCTGCACTGTTTGGCTTTGTAGTCTCAAAATAGCTCGCCTGCAACTTTGTGTGTGTGTTCTGCTGTGGTAGTCAGAGAGTGAGACCGGCCTTTAGATTAATGCAAAGGTTCTTTAGATCGCATCTTATCCATGTAAAGTAGATATGCATAGTCTCGGATGTGTAAATGTGAACCCAGTGACTCGTCATGTGAATTTCACATACAGTCCACCAGTCAATTACTCTCTATACAGCCAGCAGCCGGCCTGCTTGTCATGACAGGAAAGGATGCATATGCACAGGTAGAGCTTAATCTCTGCTGAGCCCTGCGACACTCACATAATGTTCATTCATGACAGCATGCATAACTGCACTGAAACACACTAACAGTTTGACATTTTGATTAAAAACCTTGCTGAATGATGAAAGAAAATCAAACTACAAAAAGGATCACAAATTGGGATCAGTTACTTATATGACCCTAAAAGGTTTATATTTTTTCATTACTGGGGTTTTGTTAAGAGTAAATCTTTACAGTTTTATAGATAGATACTTTATTGATCTCGAGGGAAATTAAAAAGGATAATAGAAGGGCCCTCCGTTAGTAATCTAAAGCCTAAAATCATAGAAATAAACCGAAGTGGAAAGAGAGGAAACAAAGATGCTCACTAATGCACTGCACTGCATCAGAGCCACGTTGACAAACGTCTTTTCTGTCTTTTCTGTTTTTCTTTTTTCATGTTCATGACTAAGGGAGAAACTGCAGGTCCCCGCTGAGTTGGAGATGGATGTGCCAGTGCCCGGGTTCTCAGATTTCTCGCAGCTTTGCAGAGTCATCCTGGCAGGAGAGTCGTGAAGAGACCAGCCCTTCCCAGATCACCTGCAACGGTCAGCTGCAAATATCTCATCGTAATCTTTGTGTGTCTATTTCTTCCTCTCTCTCTCGCTCTCTCTCTCTCTCTTTGTGTGGGCAGACTCCTGAGCACTTTCCCTTTTTTTTTCTCTCGCTCTCTCTCCATCTTTTTGTTTTCATTTTGACCTTCACATGAGCATTCAACCTTCCCCCTCGGTTCAGCTGCTGCTTCCTTACATCCTTTTCTCAAATGAGAGAAGAAGGGATGAGCAGAGCTGCAGAAAGGGCAGCTCCCTCAGAACTTAGAATCATGATCAGCTTTTTGTCATTCCTGCAGAGTGCACGGAAAGTCACAAACTTAAAGTTCACAGTCAGATTCTGTGAATCTATAAAATCCCCATAAGGGCCGTTGGATTTAATGCATGCCTTGTAAAATGTACGTGTTAATGAGCCTAGATTTCTTTTTTTCGTGGCAGCAGCATCAGTATTACAACATTGCAGAGTGATCAGATCCTGTACAAGGTGTGTCCTGCAGTGTTTCTCTTCTCTTTTTTTGTAGGGAGTGGGTGTGGCTAACATCTTCACTGCACCAAGGCAAAACTTCCACTGGATATAAATCTGTGTGATAGGTCAGTCAGCAGACACAAAGTACTGCACCTCACACGTTTCTGGTGTACATGAATCCCACTTTTATTTTTCCACAGAAAAAAAGAGATGTTTTGTTTTTTTCTGGTTCGTTTCGGTTACATTTAAAACCATTCCATGAAAAAACTGTAGCACCAGAGCAGATTTAAATTGCCCATTCTTTGATATAAATGTCAATTTGTGCTATTTGTTCAGTTTTGATAAGCTTTGATTCGGGGAAACATTTATTTCTTGTATATAAAAAAACTAGCACTTAATTTCTTTTTCCAGTCATTTGCAAAATAAAACAGAGAAAATTGTATATCTTATACTTTTTTCTTTTTTCATTAAACTCACAACAAATACATTTAAAGCAAATAAAAAATTGGGCGGCATTTAGCATAAATCCAAGCAGGGAATCAGCTTTCATGATGGTTATTATATATTTATATATTTATATGTATACATATATATCATGTTTATATACAAGTATGGCACTTGATTACACAAAAAAGCAAGAAAACACTTCACAAATAAAAGCAGTGGGCGCTTTGGTGTGTCATAAATTAAGGAAGTCACAGACGTTAGCGTTTGCAGCAAATTTACCATGTACTGTTTTGCAAGTCAGCTATAAAGCAATGGAATGGTTACATATGTTAAGGTCAGTGGTGCAACACAGGCAACAAAAAAAACATGAATTACGCTGATTTATTTCCACCATGGTAAGTAGGATTTATATATTTATGCACATATATAAATCTGGATGGTAGATTCGTCCTTTAACAACTGTGTAGGGTGCCATTTATTTGGGTTGGTGCCAAACAAAGATGGAAAGAAAAAGTCTTAAAAACTCCGTCAAGTCTGTAGCACATTTTGGATAAGGTCATCAAGCTCTCAAGTGTTCACCTCTTAGTGCAATTTTTGCATTTTACTCTCTTCAAGTACAGCAGAGCAGCCCACAAAGAGTAAATATGTGAACACGCGATATCATGGTCTCCATTACGCATCTTACAGAGTATAAACGTTACTAAAAAGTTGCATCAGTGCAATAATAAATAAGTCAACAAACGTGGAAGCCACGTTCGCCATGAAGTCCTCAAAAGACCACAAATGAAAAAAAATCTGCCCACTCTAAAGTCATGACACGAATTAGGCGTGCGGAGCTGTCCATCATGTCCATCATGGGTTTTATTTCTTTACAGGTTTTTTTTGTTTTTTTTTAGAGCTACACATACGCAGAGTCACTGGACTGAGTGCGTCCGAAATTGGGCACACTCATCCTCGGCAAGTCCTTGTTTCTGATCTCGTAAATGGACTTCCGCCGGGCCTGCACACCTCGCACGGCCGTTTTGATTTTCCTCCACCCCAAGTGATTGAGTTCTGCCAGGTTGAGCACCACGCAAAACCCACTCACCGCGAACATGAAGACCAGGAACACGGTCTTCTCCGTGGGTCTGGACACGTAGCACTCGACGTCTTTGATGCATGGGTAGCGGTCACATTCGTACACGGACGGGACGTTGAATCCATACAGGAAGTACTGACCCACCAAAAAGCCAATCTCCAGCGCGTTTCTGAACACCACCTGGATGATGTAAAACCTGGAGATGCCCTCCTGCCGCCGCAGTTTGGACTTTGAAGTTCTCATTGCAGAATTAGGGATCTCTTTGACTTCCAAACAGTCCGGCTCGGCTTCTTTGGTGGAGTTCTCCGTGTTCTGAAGTACTCCGTTAACAATGGTGTTCTTTATCTTTTTGCTCTCGTCGCGCTTCAGTGAATCTTGATCCTTATCCAGCGTCAGATAGACCGTCGAGTAGCGTCGCTCCTTCTGCTTGGCCGACTGATGCACCGAGTACGTGATGAAACAAAGACTCGGGGTGCACACCATGATGATTTGAAAAACCCAATATCTAATGTGTGAAATGGGGAATGCCTTGTCGTAGCATGCCTGGTTGCAGCCCGGCTGTAAGGTGTTACAAACAAACATGGTCTGCTCGTCATCATAGACAGTCTCTCCAACTATTGCTACGATTAGAATCCGGAAGATGACCACCACTGTTAGTAGGATCCTAAAAAGCAAGCAAAACAAACACACAATGTGAAAATAAGTGTATGTATGTGTTTGCAAATTGATACAAATTTAGTTCAGCTGTGCGCTCACAGTCCAAATGTGAGGGTGTGTGGTGGATTTAGGGAGCTGTCCAGTGCTGAAATTGGACGCTCTCACAGAAGCTATGTGTGTTTTTACTGTTTTTTGTGTAATTTTGAGTTTTTTTTGTTGTTGTTTTGCGTCTGTGTCGGGTTGTGTATATTGACTTAATGGCTGAAATGACATGTAAGCAATCGGCGTTGCTTTTTTTTTTTTTTTTTATGTGTGAGCTTTGTCAATGGAAAGACATCTCAATCTCTGCACAAGCACCACTCAAACTCACAAACACACATCAAATGGGAAACGGTGGATGGGTGAACACATGAATTGACACATGAATTGTAGTGTGGTTTAAGCTGTTTGAGGCACCATCCCAGGTGCTGAAAGGACAGCTGCCAACTGGTTTACTTAGCTGACTCGCTTAGGAGGATGTGGAGGAAAAAAAGGGAATCTGTGAAATAGACAGAAAAATCCACAACACAGACACGAAGGACTGGGCACCATGCTACAGAAGCTCCTTGGTTCACAAGACAGAAACGGGGGACTGGGAACCATGCTAAAGACGATCCTGGAGGCTGCTGCGATTCTTCGGTTGGTCTTGGTTTTTGCTCATCATCTTACCTTCCTATCATAGTAGAGTGCTGCTGGACAGCAGCCTCCAGGAGCCTCTCTAGTATAGTCCATTCCCCCATTTCTGATCATCCGGAGAAGACTAGAGCACAACGGCACTCTTATCAAATCCCTCCAAAAAAAAGCGCGTTATTTCCTATCCTGCGCCTCCCTGACTCTGGTTGAAGTCAGTGTCCAAAACGACCGGTTTGAGCTAAAAAATGCATCCGTCACGGGATGCTGCCGCCGTCCGCGCTCCTCTCCTTCTGTCTGCGCGCTATCTGCTTGGTTATGTGCTGAGCGCGCAGCGCCAGCGAGCGTCCTGCTGTGTGTGCCGAGCGCTCCCACGACGTGGCCACACTTTTCCTTGTCATGAGAGTCTAAAGGGCTGATTACTATAAGTCCTCCTATTTTCGATCTTCAGATCATGTTGATGGGCTGCGCGCTTCGTCTAGATGGAGGGAGGTTGGATTTAATGTCTTGCCAGCGTTAATCCGCCTTTAAGTAGTCTCCCCCCCCCCCCCCCTCCCATGCGTCACGTACGTGCAGACAGGTCGGTGGAGCGCAGCCAGGAGTGTCAGGGTTTCTGATTTTCAATATTTCACTTTTGGAAACAGCATGCACCGTTTGGCGGTCACTGATGTTGGCGGCTGCGCCTCCGTTTGTAACAGCCTTTAAAGCATCGAGTTACATATGTGGCTTCACGTGAGAGTCCTGCCTGTTTTGTTATCCTAATTCACTTAGCTGGAGAGAAGCACATGGGCTCTACATGTAACAATACTCATCCTCGTGAGCGAACAGAGTTCAGGGCAGAAGGGTCAAGGTGACTTCCTGTGTTTTATATTGAACTCTGATACACATAAGGGACAGCCTACTTGCAGCATGGCTCGTCATTTATATATATATAAATGTGTAATATGCATATAACATCTATAGAATATACTGTTTTATTAATAGATCACGTCTCTCTTTCTTAGGAGGGATAGCCTCGCAGCCCACAGGCATCCCCCCCCCCAAGTATTCTCGGGCTGCTGGCCCGGCTGGCCCGTCTGGTAGAGCTGTTGTCTCCACCTCGGGCTCAGATGATGCTCTGAATACAGTGACAGAGTGAAAATACCACCGAGTGTCTAATCGCTTTACAAAGCAACCTGCCTGTCTGCCCCCTCTCTCTCTCTCTCTCTCTCTCTCTCTCTCTCTGTTGCTGTCTGTGTGGAAGGTTAAAAATAGCAGCAAAATATGAGGCCCCGCCCTGTATTGCTCTGAGATGTGATCAACTCAGTGCTCT